>NW_009212280.1:0-14661 GCF_000690835.1 Fulmarus glacialis
CCCCGCCCACTATAGGATGCTTGAGGAAAAAAAGTCCAATCTATAGCAATTTTGACAAACTATAAAGCATTCGGTCAGGGGTAGACCGAGTATCCAGTTTACTATCTCAAGGTAACTTTTCACAAACTCTTCAAAAGCTAAATATTCTAAATCAGCTTCAGACCTCTCCCTGCAGAAAGGTGCAAAACTCGGTTCCCTTTCTGAGAGGAAGCATTTTTTCTGCATTTCTAGTTGCTGCCCTGTTTTCCTTCCCAATGTGAAGATGTTATTAAATATAACAACTTCGAGACAAGTAAATAGAAGAAACCCATGAAAAACTGTCTGGATACAAAACAGCTCCGATACCAGCAAACTTGCCAGAGTGTATTCATTATGAAAAGCATGTGGAGAAGCAACAATTCTGGATGTCACAGCCACTGCTGAAGAAATACAATATATAGATATTTCATTGACGGGTGGAAGGATAAATCAAGTTAAATTGCTCACAGAAGCAAACCCAAAGCATCTTGCTGTGAATCTAGAAAAGTAAATTCGTAGTCTCTTGGGAACATTGCCATCATTTGTTTTCATTTCTTTGACTTCTCTTCATTTATGCTAGAGATTAGCTCTCCCAACAATGATCACAGCAATATAAAAACGTGTTCCCAGAGGAATGGGATGAAAGTAATATTTACCAAAGTAAACCCAAGTGAAGAAATCAAAATAGGAAGAACTAAGTTTAAAAAAAAGAGCCACAAACTACTTAGGAAAGGGAAACAAAACGACTTTAGCTGTTGCTGAACCACTAAACGTCTACCCAAAAATCTGCAGCCTTGTTGGGAGGCCAAAAAGCAGAGAAAAACCCCAAGCCAAAACCCCATGAAAACCTGCCATCAACAGTCTTTTGTATATTTTCACATTGCCCATATTGTTCAGAATTTATTCACTAAGTATTTTTCATTTTTCCTAAAGAAAAAACCCGTAAGATTATCACCTTTGTTTTTTCCTCCTATTTATCTCATTTATAGCCAAATATAATCCTGCTAAGGATATAAACAAACAAATTACTCTTGAAACTGCATTATTCAAGCTAAGTGATTATTAGTATTTTATTGGCATGTGAAGCTAATATGCAACAAGCTCGAGCCTTTGGCAGTCCATTTCACCTCAACTTAATTTTAAGTTACAGCTTCCAATTAAGGAAGCGTTTTGTTCGTAGGGGAGGCAAAACCAGAGCTCCGGCTGGATATGAACCCTGTGGCCAGCTCAAATTCATTCTTCTTCCTCAAGTGGTTTCCCAATGACCCAACCAACTTGTAAATACATCTGCTATACATATCCTGTTCCGGGTATTTTTTTTGAGGTTTCAGGGCTGTTCTCTCTACGTGGTTGGGTGAACTGAAAACCATCACACGCTTTGTAACGTTTTTTTTTCCAACTTGAAAATTGAGAAAAAGCAGATACCCAAAAACCCCAAGGCACTTACCTGAGCAAAAGAACACCAAGTCCATCACAGGTATGAAATCATGGAGCAACTGAAGGAAGACACAGAGCAACTGGAGACTCCAACGAGAAGCAACAAACCCAGTGCCCAGACAAGCGTCGCCGCGTGAGCAGATGGCAGGAGCAGGAGGAGGAGGGGCTCCGAGGCGTGATCTAGCCCGTTTCCTTGGCCCATGCCAAGGCTGGGTATTGCTCAGACAAGAGGGTCAAATGCATCAAGTTTCTAGGCAAAATAAAAAGTATATACATTGCTTTCCGTGCCCATGCAGGTAAAGACATAAGAGGCTTAAATTGCAGCAAAAGTTCACGTTGGAAGGGGAAAACCCTTCCTGCCAAGAGCAGTGAGACCGGGGAATGAATCACCTGGGGATCTCTGCAATCTCTGTTTCTGCAGGTTTAGAGAATCAAAATAGCCAAACGCCTGTCAGGAGGGATTATACACAGCTGAGGCTCCTGGAGACAGGGAACGGGTTCAAGGAACAGGGTGTGGGGGGTTTTTAACCCTCAAATATTTCAAGTTTAATTTGCATAACTAAAGCAGACCAGGATCTGCTTTACTGAAATACAACGGTGTTGAACAAATGCTATAGGATCAAAATGTTTTCATTTTGATAAAAGATTTTCTGATCCTAAGAAATTCAATATGCTGAAAGTTTCACCAACGCTAGCAGCTTCTTTCTGAAGGTGTTTTAGCTCATTCTTGCTGCCCGCATTCCCAAACTCATTTTTAGATCTGTCCCTTGCTGCTACAGCAGGCCTGGGCTCTGCTGCTGATTGCATTTCATTCTCTCGGTACTTTCAAACATAGCAAAAGTTTTCTTCCTCTTGTGACAAAGAAAGACTACACTTATTAAAAATCTTGTTGAAGATTCTGTTTTAGTTATTTTTCCCTAGTAGAAATAGGAAATCCAAGGCTGTTACGCAGTTTTATTGGCTCCTTTAAGACCACTTAGGATCATTCTAGAATCTTTGTTTTCTAACTTTACCAAAAAAAAAAAAAAGTAAACCTTCTCAAACACCCCTTTTTTTTCTTTTTAATTTTCAGCAATCCAGTATAACTTGACCTTTTTCTACTTTCAACAGCCAGACCATCGCTGCTTATCACAGGCTCAGGCGAAACGGGCCCAGCACCCCCAGGTCAGCTCCTCTCGCCCAGCCGGGGCTGGGACCGGGGCTGGGACCGGGGCTGGGACCGGGGCTGGGCGGACTCACCTCAGCCTGGAGGCTGAGGAACGGCTGCCGGCAAGTGGAAGCCTTCAGGGGCTCAGACTCGGTACTTACCCCCAGTTTAACAGACGCCCGTAGCTGTGAAAGGCTGGGTGTCTAGTTTGAGCGTTTCTTGTCAAAAATCCCCCATGTGTGAGTCGGGGGACCCTTGGCACAGGGCTCGGAGGAGCTCGGGTGCTTGTAAATAGAGCAGGGTTAGAAAACCATGTTGGGTCAGGGCAGCCTCCAGCCCTGCATCAGGGCAGTGACCTGGGATAAACGAATCCCCTCAGGTGATGCTGGTGAGCCCAGGACTTAAAAGATGGATTGCACTTGTTTTAATGTGACAGGCATTAGGAAACATGGGATTCCTGGAGAGCTGAAGATGAACAAAACTTGTAACAAAATAATTTGAACAATCTAGTCACAATCCACCCAGAGTGCTATGCCCTTGAAACCACCCTAGAAAAAAATTCAGTGGGTTACTCAAGTCACAATAATTAGATTTTCCTCTTTGTTACCCAGATAAAAGGAAAAGTGCCCTCACTTTAGAAGGTAAAAAGAGAATCCTGGAAATTAACTCCTAAGTCAAGAAAATCAGTTTATTCGGATTTGTTCTTGTGGAGTTGTTCAGGTTTAGTAAACATCATCTCCTGCTATGCTTACCCCCTCCTAGCGTGATCGTGCAGAGTAATGATCTCCTTTTCTTGACTTAACTGCATCGGGCAAACAAAGTCTGAGGCTTTTAGAGGTTTTTTTTAGGCTTCTCTTATGTTAGCATCTCCTCTTCCCCTTGGTGTCCTCTAGTGACGGGGGCTGCACCGGCGCCCGCCACATCACCTCGCAGAGGCGAGCCCCATTCAAAACTATTTTCGATGAGTCTTGCCAGCGATGCAACGGTAGGCCTTCTCGTCTGTCCCTGCTGCATCTTGGGTAAGGCGCTTTGAAGTGTGCATCCCAGAGCATGAAAGTTTAGATACATTGCAGCATAGAAATAACTAATTCCGGAAAAATTATATTTCCTGGGAAAAATAACCAACTCTGACCATCTAACGGAGCCTAGCGCTTTTCAAAGTTTCCTGAGGAAGCTCAGAGCCGTGTGTGTGCTCTGTAAGTGAGCTGTGCGGGTCGATGCTGCCTCCAGGGCTGCACCCAACACGCAGGCAGGGCTCTGCAGTGGCACTGGGGTATTATGACTCTATAGGTGATCCCCCCTGGACTTGGCATAGCTATAATTTCCTGGCACCCACTATGTGCCATTAACGTATGATGGTCACACGTTTGTGGAAACACAACCGAACAAGCATCAGACCTCCTTTTTCTCCAAGCGTTGCTGGATTTGGCATCAGGGAAAGCCTCATTTCTCAGTGCCTGGAGGCCGGACCAACCTCACCTCTAAGCTCGACAAAAACAGCCTCGCCCGACCATCTGCATGGTCAGACCGGGAGCCAAGATTTTGGACCCATCACAGGCTCTTGCAACCTTCAAGGCCTTCCTGACTGTAGAGTAGTTACATTTTATTGAAGTAGTATGATTATAAACAATAATAATTAGAATTAGAATATTGAGGGCTATTATGTGCTATATACTGTACCAATCCAAAGGTAACGTCATAAAGCAAAAAAGCACCTATAGTCATTTCAGACTGTACTAAAAAGTTGTGATAGAAAGTTCTTCTTTGACATATTAGACATGAATGCTAATTCATTTATATTCACAATGCTAATGTGTGTATTTTGATAATTCTTAGACATGGTGAAATGGTATAGAAATAAAGGGGATGTAATGGTTCCCCTCAACTCCTTGGGAGTTTTCTGCATTATACACAGGATTCACAAAGTCCGTTTAATTTTCTAAGCCCTGGCTCCGAGAACAGGGGCTCCTGCTTTCGGCAGAAGTGTATCCCCATGAGCATGGGGGGGTCTCGCTCGCGCCCACCCCGGGAGTGGCCGCGCTGCACCCACCGCGCTCGTGAGGCGGGTGATGAGTCAAGTCCGGACGAGGAGCAGCGTCTCTACTCCCACCTATAGCCAAAAGGAATAAATACGGCACTTCTAACAAGGTGCCCTGTGATTTGAGTTAAAATCTAAAATGTTTTTGTTGTTTCTTAGAGTTATCAGGGTTTCTCTTTCAGCTCGGCAAAACTATTTCTCTATAAGAATCGAGAACGTAACATGGAGGATGGGCTCTGCCACCGTCTGAGACTTCTGATGAACAATGAAAAGCAGTTGCTCCCGACAAAGCCATTTTTCTTAGGTGTTAATAACGAGAGGAGAATATTTTAATTTGAGGCACCTGAAGTGAGATTAGGATTTGTTAAGGGTATTGTGAAATGAACAGGCCATAAATATCTTATTTTGGGATGAGATCATATCCTTCTACAAACCTGATGCGTGTCTCTGAAGGTATTTTACCTCAGTGACTGTCAGTATTTTGCGCTATAATGTGCCTTTATATAGACATTTCCTTCTGTTGTATCATGTTCTATTGTGAGTTTATTTTAATACTCCTCCATTTTAAATATAAGAAAACGGAGCTGAACTTGGAGGCTTTCTAACAGACACGGACCACCACCGGCACGGATCACTTCTTGTGTTTCACAGAATTTCACAAGAAAATCAAACACGTTATCCATTCACTATCATGCTTACATCGTGACAAAGATTTCTGACATTGTCAGGAAATGCTAAAATCAAGGAGAACCCCAAAAATAATAGTACCCCATTTTATTCATATCTTAAATAGGGGATGGCAGTGTAGGGTCTAGATAGGCACATACATTTAAAACAACACAAGGGGTACAAGCCACAGCAACAGAAAAGCTTTCAGTCATAAAAGCGAGATCTCATTGTTTCTCTGCATCTTTTTCTTTTTTTTTTTTTAAATTTGCAAAACCGTATGAAAACCCCTATGAAGTCTGTCTTCAGGTCTCTGAAAGACCTACCTCTTTTTTCTGGGTCACCGCTGCCTAGTCCTACCACACGTACAAGCGAACAGCGTTTGTCTCTACGTAATTCATGCAGGACTCTTGAGTCACACAGGGGTGGGAGCGAACCAGGCTCTTCCAGTGATGTAAAAATAATAGTTAAATGAAGTTGTGAGTGAGTGGCTATCACGAGTCTCACAAGCCATGTAAAATCAAATTGCATCTACCGGCTCGCACTCCCGCGCGCTCGGTCTCGAAGTATCACCCTCACTTGCAGCGGTGAGACAACGCTGGCAGCATCTGTTCAACCGGCAGCTCCGACAGGCACCGTGTTTCCTCGCTCACGCCAACGGCAATTTTGGGTCAGGTCTTGCTCACATAGAAACAAATGACAACTTTTTGTGGAAGTTTGAAACGCTACATACTTTCTAAAACACACCTTACATTAAGTACTCCTCTTTGAATTATTCTGAGTTCAGTTTTCCAAAGCATTAGAAAATACCCTTTATTTCCTTGATTATAAAAAATATCCAGCACACATCTAAAGAAAAATTACCATTAGCTGGGGAAAATATCAAAATCACTGCTACCAAATAGAAATCTATAAATCTAACGAGTAATAACTTAAAAATCAGGTCAACTGAGAAAATGATTATGATCACAGACAGAGGAGAGTGTGTCTTTCCTTCAGCATAAAGGAAGGGATACAGTGACGTTCAGCGGAGCTGTGCTGATTTTCTCTAGCCATGATATCCTACCTTCGTAGTCTGAGTGACTGTTTTGCTCTCAACATGCTCAGAACTCCAGCTGATATTAGTGGAATCTGCATACAAATCATGAGCGGTAGGAGCTCGCTCTGGTTTTCTACCTCTCAAGTAAAAACCTTGAGACCTGCACTATTTTACCCAATATTTCAAAAAGTTTAGAAACATAAAGCCCCCGAAAATTGGCTTAAAATGTTTATTAATTAAAAAAGTTAAATATTTATTTATACAAATATGATGAGAAAAATCTCATGCAGACTTTTCACATACAGTAACATAATTGAAATCATACTGTGATGGTTTTACAAAAGAACCTCTTTAGGAACTCTGACGGAGGAGTGTTGCCATCGCCTGTGTGCCTGAAAGCACCATTCACGTTAAGTAGAAAGCCATTTCTGAAACTTAGAGTTTTCCTATGGAACATATGCCAAGATTTTCACACTCTTCACTAAGATTAACAATTAATATCTTATTACTACTACTCAAAGAACTGGACAGAGACGTATGAACACCGGGTAACGAATTCCTGCATACCACCGTACCTCTAAACACTTTATGTTAATGCATAAAGTTGCCAAAAGATTGCTTTAGATAATTCCCCTAAATGATGAAAATATCTTGAGATTGTTATGGATGGCATCTGCTTCTGCTTAATTACAAATCTGCATTGGATTCATAATTTGTGTATATTACAAGTAATTTGCATAATTAAAACAATTAAGGGATTGACATATCATGGCAATTAGAAATGCATCAAACTCTGGATGTTGTACAAAAGAGAGCTTCAATATGAAACATTAATTTTTTGAGAACAAAATATCCTTCAGATTCCTGCAGAACAACCTTCACAAATTCAATATATGTTCAATAAACTCTGTTTAGAGAAAGATTTTCTCAGGGATATCCGCTTCCTCGTCAAGCTGTTGCAAGTTTAACCCCGAACACTTTAGCCTTCATTTGAATTTCGTACTGCAGTCACAGCATTGACTTGTGTATTTATTGCCAGTTTCAGGAGCTTTTATCTCATTTTCCGTAGCCTTATCCTGTTTTCTTTGTCCCTCTTTTTAAGAATAAGTATGAACTGATTGAAAAAATGCTCTTGGTCCTTCTTCTTCTGAACAAGGCGAAACCGCTGATCTCTTCCATATTTCTCTGCAAATTCTTTAAATGTTGTTCTGCAGAAAAGAGAGACATTTTAAAGCTGTGACTTCGTCAATCCACACTCAGACTCTTCGACCTGGACCTCACTTCACTTTTCACACAGACACTAAAAATGGGTGTTCTGGGGAATATTTGACAGGAACATGTCGGTAACCCCCGGGACGAGGGAGGCGAGACCATGCCAGAACTGCCCGGGCTTCGGGCTCATGGATCAGCCTGTGATAGCCAACTTCCATTTTTTGGGTTAGAAAAATCTGGGTGATAGCTGACAGGACAATTTTGAGTCACTAACACAGTGTTTGCTGCAGCCCAGGTTACTGCGGCTTTAATCTATGCCTGCTGGTACTTATGGCCAGTATTTCAATAATTAGCCGATAATAGAGCAGAAAAGCACACAATTGCAAACTGTCTAATTGCAAACAAATGCACTTTGACTGTCAATAGTACACAACACCTGACGAAATACCACGCTAGTTTGATCTGCTCTAAAAATAGCAAAAAATTAATTGTAACTTTGAGTGATGGGCACAATGCAATTGAAACCCCCAGGCAACTTTGCCTGAGCATTTCATCGTCAGGTCCAGCATCTTCCAATGCAAACATGGCATTTGATTGCATACCAAAATCAAGCCAGAGACTATTGCAGGTGGATGAGTTTCTTTGATGCTGTGGTCTCACAGTCAGCTCAACACATTAACCGGTAAAATGTTCTCTGTCCTGTAGGCCAGCACAATTTTGCCCTTGCAGACTGAAAACATCCTTGCTGGAACCAGCGTTTAGCTGCCACATTAGCCCAGAATATTCTCAGTTTTGTGGTAAAAAAACCTCTTGTAATTATTACTTCCATAGAGCCTGATGTGTTGTTTGTATCTATGTGTCTAGGCAGGTAGTGCTGTACAATTACCTGCGTATTTTAGGAGAGAAAACTGTAATTTCTTAGTTCCAACAATTTAACCAGACTTATAACATATAAACCTCTTCATTTTCATATAACTTACAAACGAGCAAGTGCTATCCTAAGCACTGCATTCGCTATTGTGCAGGTTTGGATCCATTACTTAAAAATCAAAATAAATTACTGCATTGCATGCTTTATTTTAATTTAGTGATGTGGCATTAATACTAACTTTGTTAAATCATATTTCTCTTCCATCAGAAAACAAACCTAAATACAGTTTTTCACCAGTTACACCTGTATGCCTAATACAAAAAAGATTCAACATTCAGGTACTGATTGTATATAAATATATATGTGTGTGTGTTCTATAATTATACTGTATAAGCATATAAAATAAACGTGTTACGCAAAATATTACACATTCTTAATGACAGAGAGAGAGAAAAGAACAGAGAGAGAAACGGTACGTTCCCTTTCCCAGTAATATAATAAAATATTGTAAAATATTAGGGAAGAAATGTCAACACAGCATTGTAACAATGGATGTACAAGCTTGCTATAAAGAGTATGCTCAGTGTTGCGGCATTCCGGGGCTGATAAGCACAGGCTAAATGAGAAAGCTGATCTTAACAAATCTTCATAAGGCAATGCCATACCTTGGCGATAACTTGGATTCTTCAAGGAGCTTTTTAAATTCTTCTTTGGCTAACAACAATTTATTTTTCTTTTCTTTGTACTCTTCTCTGATCCTGGTCTTGACAAACTGTTCAAATATCTTTCCAAGAAAGGGAAACAAGATACAGTATTTATTAACAAAGCCTTTACAGTATTTATGCTTGATCAAAGGGCCATCAATCTCACGACCTACAGTTCTTATCTGCCCTCAGTACAGGCTGACTCGCATGCAGCTGAATCTGCTTCATGCAGCACTGATCATGTTCTCACAAAATAAGTAGCTGGAAAAAGGTGTATTTCGGACAGATAACATCTTCATTCAAACATCAAGTGCAACATAAATCAAAATTTCCTGACTTCAGTTCTTGCTCGCATTTTCATGCCTATAGCATTATTTTTGTGCATTTGTACAACTGACTGCAGTTATTTAGTTTGGATCTCGCCTCTTTCCCAACTTGCTGGAATTCCTGAAAATGTCTATAATGCTAAACATCAATATTCTGTAGATTACCCCCAAAAAAGCCTGAAGAACTTTCAAATCAGTTGTCAAAAACCATGAGCTTACACATGATCCTCTGTACACATACACCCAAAGGCTTTAATGTGTTTGGAATGGTTGACAACCTTCCTCTAACAGTATTTGGCAGCTAAATATGCAGCAGGGTGCTCAGCATCAGGATTTTTGGTGTCTTGAAAAGGAGTTAAGGAGTTCACTATGTCACAAAATTCTGCCAACTGCTTTAATCGCATTTTTAATACCAAAAATCTGGCCCTGCTAGTTTCACACTTTAGCAAGTGTGGCACACTAAGTTGTTGAATAAAAGGAGCTGCTCCTCAAAATGCTATTAGCTTTCCATATTCACCATCCTTTTCACCACAAATTACATACATTAAATGTGATTACTACGGTTACTACCACAGTTGCTTTCTCATCAGCCATGAGGATGCACAGGTGCAAATCTACATTTCATGAAAACTAAAGTAACCAAATTACAACTGGTATTTAGTATGGTATGTGGAAAAGGGAAGAAATAGCACTGGAAAGGTAAACATCAAAAAATGGCCATGGAAGAAGTACTACAAAAAACCTAGGAAATCTAAATATATTATACTGCATGCAATTGCACAAGTTGAGTGTAAGAGGAGATGGAAAAAATTGAACAAATAAAGTAGGTGACAGTGTTATTGCTCGCCTTTCTGGTACCAGTGAAGCTACTATGAAGGTAATAAATCAAAATTAACAGCTCATTATTTTAATACAGTTGCTCCTTTACCCTTCACTGTTCCTTGCTTAAACATAGTAGCATCTTTCAACTGTTAATAACCCCTTGGAAAATATTGGTAAGTAAGCGGAGCAAACCGCAGATGTTCAATACAGATCGTTCTGTTCCTCGGGCCGTGTAAGGACACCCACCGACAGCAGAGCTTGCACTCCTGGAAGTCAAAGCCACCTCGACACAAGTTCAAGTCAAGAGGAAGTTCCCTCAGACGCCTGCAGATCACAGGCAAACCGCTTTCCCTGCCCTTTCCAACCCACCTGCCTGACCATGGAGAGAAGACGACTGCAGTACAGCCAGCCATGCTCCGGCACTCCTTCCTTCCGTCCTTCCTTCCTTCCTTCCCTCCCACCTTCCTTCATTCATTCATTCCTCACTTTCATTGTGAGCCACTTTCAACCTCTAACTCCCTCAAATAGAAATTAATTTGCATAATTTAAAAAGTATTCAGACGCTCGCTATTCAGGCCGCACAGTCAGCATCTGTGAAGGCAAATGTTTCCATAAACCTAAATAATGTCCTCCACTAATTTGAGTTGCACTTCAAAAAGTACTTTCATTAAATCAGGCATCTACTCTTGTCCGAGTCTAGCTTTCTTCTTAAACTACTTCTTGGAGGAAAATGAGGTCTAATTAAATGGCACTACTCACAATGAACGTCTAGAAATCTTAACTTCAGGCTTAGTAACTGAAATATATTACACACCTGGCATGTGCTCCCAAGCTTACTGGTTTTTTAACCCTATTTTGCAGGAGAGCAACTGATGATCAACCTCTTCCCCCTTAGCTCTGAGCCTGAATTACTGCTCAGGGCCAACCTCTGCCTGACTACGGGTTTCTACCTACAGGACTGCCAACTACTTGCTTTTCATAACCCTTTCCTTGAGTATTAAATATACCCCACAAACGAGGGCCCCCTCAGCAGTGCTTCATGTGTATTCATGATGTATTTTTATTATGTCATCTCCAAGGCTGATAAAGTGAAAAAAGTGATAGATCTTGATTGACTTATCAAGGTCTAGGTTTTGTCCTTGCTGATTCCCTAGAATAAATACAAAACTCCCTGCTTAGTCTCTTGTCTAGCAGTATTTTCCAATCCAGCAGTTTCTCTTACATTTTCATTCCCATATTTCCTTTTTTTTTTATTTCACATTTTTTCTTAAGAAAGAAAATATTGGAAAGGGAGTAAATGAAGATGTATGCGTCCAGTCCCTCAATAAATACCTACAGGAAGTTCTCTGGAGAATCACAAGACAATATGGGCCCCAGTGCAATGGAACAGGAATAAGTACATTTTTCATCGCGTTTATTTAAAAAATGGACAATTCCATATTCAAAATTCTTCCTTCTCCAGGATCACAGAAGACTGGTAAGGAAGAGAAATAACTACAGAATAGAAGCATTCACGTTCTCTGCAAGGTCCTTGCAACCCTCCTAAATTTTTTAGACTAATCTGCAGCCCTCGGGTCCTTTTAGATCCCTACTGATAATTAATGCCCAAATAAACAAGGCAGCAAAAAGTCCATTTCCCTTTGCAGCCTGCCTGAAAAACTAAACCCATTCAAACAGATACCAGCACAGCCACAGTGCTCTATCCATTCATGTCTAACAAGTTTAGTTATTGCAAAATATAGCAGTAAATACTGCCAAACTCCTAGAAAATATTCCAAGTAATAAAAATGAAGTAGTCTCTCTACAACATTTAAATAATTCAGAGAGGAAACATTACCTGATAGCCATTTCTCTTTCTACAGCCCAGTTTCCCAGACTCAGTAGGAGTTGTTCCTACAGCCCAAGAGACGGTAGCTCGTCTCTATGTGCAAACTCACCACCTGCTATTCAAAGGAGACAGCACTTTTTTATGAGCAGCGCCTAAATTACGACTCTCACTGAAAAACTCAAAAAAGAAATTTTAATTTTACGCAATTCTTTTTATCCTACCAAGATGATTGCTCTGTTAGTACGGTTAATTTGGGAGATGTTTGCTGCCAATCTGAAGCTACGCCGGAGGTAGTGCTCACCTGTTTACGTTCTTCTGAATTTAGTAGAAGGTAGCGTGGATCAAATACTATTTTGTGTAACTCTTTTTCCCATGTAGAAAATGCTGAAACCTGTGAAGTACACAAACACAGTTGCATTAAGGAATTTTAATAAGGATGTGGAAGAAGAAAATGTTCCAAGGTGACGCAAAAGAGTAGTTCAGAAAGCTAATGAACCCTCTAAAGGATGCCTCAGAGCAGTTGGAAGTTGAATTTTAATCTGGTTCTGGCAATGTTCTGGTCGCCCCCACACCATTAGTATTGATTTGCTGTAGGACATCTCAGTGAGTATCTGGGAGATGCTCGTTCCACATTTTTGAAGGAAAGAATCTGCAGCAGAAAGGAAAATGCCATTATATTATCCCCTTTGTACAACAGAAGCACCAATTTCAATTTAAGCAATTATCTCAGCTTTAACTCCCTTCCTCTCCAAAACTTGAATTATAACCCAAATGAGGCTGTCAATGCATGCGCACACTGGAGAACTACTAGGGAACATCTTCAAAGCACCATGTTTTTGTAGTAAACGTGCCGCTTCCTTCCAACAGCGCGGCTGTCACATCTCCTCCATTTCGAGGCTTCTCCCCTTTTCCGCCGAATCCAGCTCTCCAGAGTGGGACCCCGGGTGTCCACCCAAGCCCGTGCATCACTCGCGTTCCTGCAGCCACATGAAGTGAGAATACCACGCTCCTACAGAGGTTCTTCCATCTTCTCCGAAACCTCTGTACGGTGAGTGGGCTGTAAGGACCACCACGAACCTGAGCAGGTCCCTCACCCGCCCAGTCCCCTTTGCAGGAGCGCAGGGCTGAAATCCCCAGCCCGATTTCGGTACCTTGTACAACATCACCGTTAATTAGTTTGTTACAGAAAACTCTGGAGTACCGTAAACTATTCTAATCACTCCATCTTAATTACAAAGAAGAGTAAATTCAATAAAAAATGTGAAATATAATTAAAATGAAGTCATTAACAGTCAAACAGGAAAGCTCCGATGAAGCAAGGTGGGTTCAAAGGGACTGGGTTTCCTTTCGGAGCGGTTAGCGCTGGAAGCTCGGAACTGGCGCGGTTCAGGCTAACCTCCCGGATGCGCAGCGGCTCAGGGCTGCCCCCTCCACACGCCCTCTTCTCGCAGCTTGCGGTTCGCCCTCCGCGCCCACGCAGGTGCCGAAGTCCTGAGGTTTGGGGGTTTTCCCCCTTCAGAAGGATCAGCAGACGGAATCCTTTTTTTCAGGATGTCTTTTATACTCTCTCTTGGACATCAGCTTTGTTCCCAGTACGAAGGCCAGTTTGAACTCAAAGCTAGTTAAGCTCGGCCTAATTTATCACCTAATCATTCCTGTCTATGATTTTTGGTTTAGTAATTATTACATTTCACATACTGCAGACATATACCTAAAATAAACGTTGACTACTGATATTTATAATTTAATTCTAGCTATACATGTCATACGCTGTTCAGGATACTCATTTTGGAGCTCTGCAAACGCATATAAAATATTAATACTCTGACTAATCTCCCAACACGTATTGCATTGTGGTCTTCTTCCCTACTATGGGACTTTCCACCAGGGAACACATGCACTGGGGATGGTGGGGGGGGCACCTCTTCCCAGAATAAATGACTTCTGTGGCCTGGTATCACCACAGACGAAAAGGAGAAGAGACATCTGAGCTTGTCGTGGGTTTCCAGTTCTCAAATACTTCTCTTAACCAGAGTGCAAAGTACAGGGAAAAAACTCACAAAAATTCAACTTACTGAGTTTGAGCAGTATGTTTAGAAGCGAAAGGACATCTATCTGAATAGCTGATTTTATTTTTAATTCACTTTGGAAGCCCGGCAATGATGGTAGGTTGAGATTTTGGCTTTGACTAAAAGATTATAAGAACAGAAAGGTGAAGTGCCTGATATTTTCAGCAGATGCATTTACCATCATCAGCAAAGGATTCCCAGCTTTCAGGAGAGGTTATTCTGGTAGGGAACGATGTCCACCCCGGACACAAGCTACCGAAACACGCAAAAACCAGCAAGGATGGAGTGGCAAAGGGCTGAGAGGAGGCACCCGGGGCGGCAGCGGCAAGGACCACCCTGCGCCCAAGCCGGGAGCCCCCTCCCGCATCATCACCTGCATCCCAAGCCGACTGGCAACCCCCACTGAAAGATATTAAAAAGTGGGATTCAGTCACTTGTCCTTCTAGAAAGGGGCTCTGTGGGTCCGAAAAACAGGCGGGGGGGG
>NW_009212280.1:14684-36011 GCF_000690835.1 Fulmarus glacialis
GGAGAGGAACCAAAAAAACCCTGCTTATTTGGGTTTTTTACTTTATTTTTTAAGATAACACTGAGGCTGCAAGAATTGTTTTGAAATGGGAAGGTGGGGATTAGGACCCCACGATCCCCCTTTTTTTTCCCCAATATTAAGAAGGTAAAATCTTGAGAAAAAATACCATTTGCAATCCTTTAAAAAAGTCTTGTTTCACTGACAGCATCCCAGCAAAGAGAAGACTTTCCTAGAAATGCAGACTGTAGAACGTGGATATTTTGATGCTGTGGCTGTGAGGGAGCCAGGAAGAGGCTTGAATTTTCCCCTTTCCCTCAGGATTTTGTGGAAACTTTTAAACTTCCAGGAGGATATCAGAGATTACATTTTTACATGGAAAACATGCCACAGACTTAAGAATAGTGCCATTGTCTTGGAGCTACACCAAAAATCACATATATTTTTAAAATGTTACAATAAATATTCTTCTGTTGACATAATTTACATAGGAAGATTTAGAATTACACTGAAGAACTCCATCTAGTTCAAGCTCTTTGTAATGCCATCAAGTAACTTCTTGAGAAATAATAACATTACGAGAAAAATGGCAGGAGACATTCATTAAATAATTAGTTTAAAATAACACTAATGGCCTCACCGCGTTTCAAGCAATGCCAATCAGGTGGTGCTAACCAGCGGCTTGTCTAGACATTTAAAAAATGCTCAGGACAAAAGCAAAGTAACCTATTATACATACATTTTTAACTAATAGCAAACCCAAACAGTTAATTTCCTGAATTTCTCATTTTTATGAGCAAGTCTGACTCTTACACTGGCAACACTTGAGGAATCCTATTATAGAACATCCCTAATACTTTCAAATTTTGACTTATTGCCCCCTGACTTAAAATATGCCAGCAGAAGTCTTCAACCAGTATTCATTTATAGCACTTCTGCATTTTTTAAGCATAAATAACAAAATGTATTAATAAAGCAGGTCTGGTGTGGAGATAATTTACTGTTGAGCTTCTGAAGCTCTAATTATCTACTTTTAAAGTCTGCTGATTACTAGTGATAAATTTTATAGGTTTTACTGCCTAACAACAGACACCTTGGATTTTTTTTCTTTACAGAAACTACATGAACTTCTATAGAATACATATCTGTTGGAAGGAAGTATAAAATCTGCATGCACTGCTCCATTATACACCCGTTTACATTTGCAAGATTAGGACCTAAACCTGGTATGTTTATTAATTCCATTCATGCTCAAAATCGTCAGTTCTCTGGAAGAAGGGACACTGTGAGATGAACTTTTGTGGAGGTGATTTTATGTTTACAAATAACAGTATCCAAAATTCCTCATATTGACAGTAATCTTTACGCCACCAGTTCAACACAGGTTTGTAAGTGCTACCACACAAAACAAAAATCAGGCCGGAGCTCGTTACAAAGTCAGTCACTGGATGCTATTACACGATCTGTAATTCGTATTTCACCATTGGTCATGAGGCTCATAGCACTGATGGGTTCTATCTGGAAGCTGAATTTATGCTCCACCTATCGACTCCTAATCTTGATCAGGTCATGGTAAAATGGCTGCAATAACCGCGAGCCCTCCTGTAACCTGTACCAGCTCCGCAGCCGCCAGGTCTGCGCTGGCCTGGATGCGGGAGGGAGCGATGCTCCAGGTGCTCTCTCCCGGCTGGCGCGGAGCGGCCACCTCTTCTTGTCCCTGAGCATCCCACGCCCTGGCACCCCAGCCTCAGCTGGAACCACCAGCTCTTCTCAAGGGAGTTCAAGGACAGTCAGGGAAAAGGGCAGGCTTTCTTAACCCTCCTGAGACTCCAGCGTGTCCTTTCCTAACAGACTGGGCAGATTTCAGATGGCCAGTAAATGAATTTGGCTTCCCACTTCTGGGATCATTGGAGTTTGCGGTGATGAAACCTCTCCCATGCCAAAAAAAAGCAAAGAGCTTGCCAGGAATGTTTCTGAGCCTGGTGCCATCTTTCAGGTGATACACAACACATCTTTCATCCTTTGTTCATCATGTAACGAACACTTCTGGGGTCCGTGTGGGACCCCTGGGTTGGCATGTGGCTACGGTCCCCATGCCCTGCTGAGCCACTGGTCTGCACTGGAGGAGCTACCGCCTCTGGCTATCTTTGGGTCTGTCTTAGGAATTTATTTGGAACTGCACCTGCAAAGTGCTGTCAGTTCTGCACGGTCAGAAGAAAAGTCACAGTAAAGTACCACAAAGCCTACACAGTTAATAGACAGAAAAATCCCTCTCAACAATTCTTCCTTTGACTGCTAAGTCATAGTTATGAAATGATCCCTGTAGTGGTCCTAGGTGATGCCCTATTTTCATAAATGCGGTATGTCAAAGAAAGCAAACGCATTTCTTACCCCTCTCTCCAGAAGCATGTCTCGGAAATGAGTGATGCGCTCTTCTAAGGGAGGCGTGATCCGAGGTGCTGACGTTTCCTCATTTTTCTCCTCCGTTTCAGCCTTCCCCTGGTCAGCAGCCTGGGAATCTTCTGTTCTTTAACAAGGTAAGATAGAAAATACTTCAGTAATTGCTAACTCGGGAGGGGATTTTTAACCCTCTCTAGAAAATCCTCCAGGACGGCAGGACTTCTTCGCGTGCACGGAGCAGCCAGGGAGCGGCCGCCGGGAGCTGAGCGGCGACCCAAATCTGCAGTCCGTTATTAAACCGCGGGGCTCGAGGGCCCTGCCAAGGGACCTCCGACAGCTCCTTATGTGGAAGGATGGTCTATCGGTGCGATCAAAGAGGAACTCAGCAGCGAAATACTACGCTGTCTTTCAAGCTAGAGAAAAGTGACAGCTTTATATAAAATTTGTCAAGGAGTGGAGACTTTAGAGGAGCGACTGAAGAGACTCATCTTGTTTTATTTTTCTTCCCTGTTTTTGCGCCGCCAAACTTGAAAATCAACACTAATCTTTATTTTATGTTCTCATGCACCCCACGAGCTCACTCCTAAGGGAATTAATCTGGCAACGCGTCGCATGCACAAACCTGCAATAAAGCATCAGCGAAGAACCTGCCCTTTGTCAGGGCCAGAAGGTCTATATTTATCCTGACAGCCTTTTTCCAAGATTGCACCTGATTAGAATAAATAGGTCTTTCTGAGAAATACTTACTACATATTGCCTGAGTCCCTTTGCCTACAAGACCCCTGGATAAAGGCACGCACGTAGCACTGCTGTGCTCATTTCGGGAAAGGACAGTTTACTGCAAGTCGCAACCATAAAGTGGCAGCGGCGTAAGAGCGATGCTCTCCTCAGGTGCCATCCTACGTAATTGGTGTCGGCACTGGAGCTGAACTGTTTCACACCAGATAAATATCTACATAATTTTATAGAGTTAGAGACCACGAACACTGCATTCTCACATCGCTGGAAGCGAACACCTATCTCCACTGTTTGGAGGGCTGAAGATTTGCCCCGGTGGGCCCTCAGCGTCTGCAGGGAGAGGTTAATTAGGTGGGAACCTCAAGGGTAGGAAGGAGTCTGCTGCAGGAGGGCGATGGGATCTGAGACGGGGATACGAACCTCCTGACTTCAGGGAAGTTGGCCAACTCAGACCTCGAAATCAGACTTCTGCTCTGGGTCCATCCTGCTGTTTCTTAATGCTTTGAGCAATGAATGAGTTCAGTACAAATTAAGGCTCTTTCTGGAAAGATCAGGAGTCTTAAAATGATCACAAGGTTCAAGTGAGGATAATGAAAGTAAGGCGATTTGATTTTCAGCCTCCTACTAGGCTTGACTGCATTTTCTACTGATGCAATTTTCACCACTACAGAATAATACTTAGTTTGAAATTTCAACAGGAAAACACTTTTTTATTTCCAAGCAAATGAATTAGATCAGTATGTAATGTGAGCTCTAGCGTATTATCTTCCTTCTACAAATAATTACATTACACTTACATTTATCCTAAAATGCTGCTGTATTACTAGTGATTTGAGAGATATCAAATTGGCGTTC
The DNA here is from genome assembly GCF_000690835.1 of Fulmarus glacialis. NCBI lineage: Eukaryota > Metazoa > Chordata > Aves > Procellariiformes > Procellariidae > Fulmarus > Fulmarus glacialis. The sequence continues at coordinate 18,675 of NW_009212280.1, forward strand.
TTCACAGAATGACAGTGACTTTTATATCGTAATAGCAAATCTTATTCTGTGACATGATACATGAAAGGCCCAATCCAATTTCTAGAACACACAAAGAGCCTTTTCAAGCCGAAACTGAGAGAAATACACTGTACAACTCCACCAGCCAAGCACCGGAAGAGCCCCTCTTTGCTTCAGTCCTCCTTACGCAATTGAAAATGATGCTGCAAATCACACAGACTTTTTTCTCATGCCAAAAATGTCAATAAAGAATACAATTTTCTTCAGCAAATTATACAATAATCTGCACAACAAACTGTGTGGCTTCCTATTCAGATGGACACATGCGCAGCCTCCTGCATGATCTTGGGAGCCTGCAAATCTCAAAATGAATAGTCGGTGAGACGTTTCTTATAACTGTGGTACCCACGGAAAAGAGAAGAGGCAATGGGCACAAAATGAAATACAGGGAAATCCATCTAAGCATAAAAAAAAGCTTTTTTACTGTGAGGATGGTCGGAGCCAGCGGCAGGCTGCCCAGGGAGGCTGTGGGACTCCATCCTTGGAGATGCTCAAACCGGCTTGGACAGGTCCCTGAGCGACCTGCTGGGAGTAGGGTGGGACAGAGACCCCTGACCCTTCAGCCATTGTGTGAAGAAAACCCAGAAGACCTAAGTTTCTCTTATTTTGTTTTTCTTTTGTAGAGAGTACAATCAGAGCATTGCCTGAGTAAGAATTTGATGTCAGTATTTTTAAGCAGTTTCATTGTACCCCAACGAAATGTAAATAAAAGTGCAACAGCAACTTGTGGATCCCCGAGTTCCTAAACCTGCAGGTGCAGACTCTGGCTGGAAGCACTGGACAGAGGTTGTGCAAATGTCCATGAGAGAAAGAAGGGAGTCCTGCTATCTTCTGCAGCCGGCCTCGGGTCAGGTCCTCTGCTAGCTCTGTCACCAAAGTAAACAGTAGGAGAAGCGAAATAGCAGATCTGTTCTTACCAATGTGAATCGGTGATCCAATGTGAACCTCTGTGTGGTGACCCTCTAGCTGAATTATAAAGAATTGCGCTGGAACTTTGATGCAATTAGATCTCATCATTAGCACAGCGCTTTCTGTATAGCAGATGATTTACTCTATGTCAAAGGAACAATATGATTTACTAAGTAACTTTACTTTAAAGAAAATAGAATAGGGAATACAGCATATTTAAAAACAAACCCTGAAAGCATGTAACCCCTCCTTTTTCAGTTAACCAAGAAAAAATGTTGATATTGCAAAAATAAGTGGATAATGGCTGTGTGGGGGTAAAAACAGGGTTCAATTTCCCGTTCTGCTGCAGATGTCAGGTGCAGGGCTGTGAATGTCCAGCTGCAACCTGCCTTCCGCTTGCGGCGGATCTCTGGGCACGCCGAGCCCTGCCCGGTGCTGAGCCAACGTTGCCTGCCTGCGCAGCGCGGGGCTGGGCTCCAGGGCACTCCTGGCCCCACTGTGACCGTCCAGCCCGGGCACCTGAGGGGACAGATGCTCAAGCATCACGGTACGGCACGATGATAGTGCTCCCTATCTCCCAACAGCATTCTGTGTTAAGTAGAGGAAAACATTCACTGTCTTCACATGCAATTCTTAATGTGGATACGACAGCAATATAAATAGATTTTCTGTCCATCCAGCAGCAAAATGAAAGTTTGTTTAGTTTTCGGCAAAGACAAATCTTTTTTCATCTCTGGATTCAGTCTGGAGTGAGCAGCACTTTGTCCATTCCCAAGTAAACCAAAGCAGAGGAAACAGATTTGGACCTTGTACGTGCAGCTTGGGACATGAAAAGCTGGTGATGTGTATCCTCTTACCCAAAACTCGGAGCTTAACCAGCACTTTAGCAGACTTCTCCATCTTGAGAATTCCCCTTTTGCTGTTCATGGCACGGAGTAACTCAGCTGCTTTTCTTACAAGGAATTACGGGCCACAGTTTTTAAATCAGTTCTGGTTTTGGCTGACTAATTCAGACACACACAGATGTAGGCAACTGAGACCCACAGCACTTAGAAACAATATCATCAGTTCCAAACACTAATGGCAGCAGCAATTTTAACCGCTGTGCAAACAACCGTTACTAGGTCTCAGCTGCGGAGATGGGAGGTTGCCCGCTGCAGTGGATACCCAGCTGGGACGGTACCACACAATCTCCAGTGGGATGTCTCAATCACATTAACGAAAACAATCCTATACAGCAAAAGAGTTTATACACGATTTGCATCCTGAGGATAACTAAATTCTAGTTTGAAATGAAAATCCTACAATATTTTACTTTTTATGTCATGAACTGTTAGCTTAGCCTAATATTAATACATTTAAGCAAACACTTAGACTGCACTTCTTTAGTAAAAGGTCAGTATTTTAAAGGTCCATCCATGAAACTCTATATTCTGCCACTGTTTCAGGGTACAAAGCAAAATGTCAGGAAATAATCACATGTTATAAAAGAGAATTTAAAATTCAAAATGGCTGTAGAAATCATGTAGTAATTTGGGGATGTATGTTCTGCTGACAGAAAAATAAACACTTCATGGCTTTTTAGTGACAGGTCAAACTTCTGGGGAATTGGGATCATCACAACGAAGTCTGAGAAAATGCTGTGCTGTCAAGCCAAATCTTTCTTGTTTATTATGTGAATGCTGCCCTTGACTTTCATAGGACTAATTGCCCAAATACAGCAAATAAGAATTGGTTCCTACAAATATAAAGATTTATTTTTAAAGATAGAATTTACGGTAGGGTTCTCGGAGCTTTAAATACCCTCTCAATTAATATCTTGCCACAAATCTCAAGTATGACAAAACTTGTATTATTTGTTATACCACACATAAATATAGCATAATGTAAAGACAAATGATGACATAAACAGCAGGTGATACACATTCATTATCACATGCTATTTACCTTCAGTGGCATAGTCACAGCTGAGAGTAGTCAGTGTTGCCTATGACTCAAACGACCTTTTCAAGACCCAAAGGATGCCTTCCCATCCCATGAACACTCTTCTCCGTGCGAGATGCCTTTGCAGCACCGGCGGAGACCGCAGCGCTGTTTCGCTGCCCATGCCACTGCAGACATTGCTGGCAATCGGAGGTGCTTGCCACCATGCTGCGGGATTTCTGACATGATTGCGCTTTTAGCTGGATGGCTGCATGATTTATGCTTATATGTGTATATATATGTGTATCTATAAATACATACCGCAAGAAAGACGCTACAATGCATTAAGGCAGGAGAGTCATGCAGCAACTCTGCGATGGGCTGAGATTGCCCAGCTTGAACTGTATTTACCTATTTGCTTTGGGGAAAAAATATGTATATGAAAATGTATTTCTGCAAGTAAATAAAAAGAATAAAAGATAAATTCTGCAAATACACAAAAAGATGGTCCATATTTGGGTCTCATAATTTTGACAATGGCCTTTTGACTGTAAAGAAAATAAGAGACTAAAAAACCCGAAGTTAGTCTTTCGAGTGCATAAGTCATGGAAACCCAATATTCCTCATTCACAAGTAGACGGTGAGAGAGGCACTGCCTGACCTTCCGACACACGGCACAGTAAGCCCAAGACTACTTTGAGTAATTTTTGTGTAAGTGCATTTTTCTGGAGTTCTGTGAACAAGCTTCTGGAGTTTTATGTACATTAATGGAAAGACGTTTTCACATTTTCTCAACCAATCACTGAAAGTCATCACCTTAATAGCACAGGTCATAATACCGGCCCGGTATTGTCAGACCTACTGATGTTAATAAAAGTATTCTTAAATACTTTTACACTAAATATAAACTTTTATACTGTTTGTAAATATACTATATACTATGTAAAGAGTAAAAGAACATATTTAGCATATATAAAGTATAAACATATTCTTTTATACCAAGCATTAAATGCTTAAATAGTCTGAGTATTGAATTCAGAGTATCTGATTCTTCCTTCATAATAATACAAATCCACAGAAAGTCTTAATGAGGTCAAAAGAACCATCCAATGCAGTAGGATAAGAATGGCAATATAAGAGAGAATAGAATTATCTTCAATATATTCACATGGAAAATACAGATATTTGTTGTGCTTACTCATCACAATGCCCTTAAAAATATAACACACTATCTATGCAGATTTATCTTAATCATAGCCAGCCTGCATGAACAGCTAACACTATATGCAGTTACTGGCCAAAGGTTAAATAGAATGAAATGTCTTTAAGGTACTTCTTAAAACAGAAGTGTTTACTTCATTTTCTTGCTGTTTTGGCAATGGGTGAGGGAGTTGCTTATTTGGCACATGTTTTTTTTGCCTGTTACTTCATGAGAATTTGAAACACACCTGGTAACAAAGGTCAAATAAAACCACAATAACAGAAATACCTCTGGATATTTCTGAGCCGGTAGCCTGGAAACCCTGACACCGGTGAAAAAAAATCTGCTTCACATCAAGGAAGACAAAGCTTTTATCCAATGTCTTTGAAATAACTACTTATCCGTACAGTCTTTTTTTTACCATTTCAAAGTACGTAAGAGTTACTTAGACAAAAATGGATGCTGTTTATGGGAAACAGATATTTTAGAGAATCATGGAGTTTGATGAAGATTGGATACCTTAGGAATGACTCTCATAATTTATTGGTGTAGTTATCCATACAGAAGAAAACAATTGTATTTCTCTTTGCACTTATTTGTACCAGACTTTTGCTTCCCAACATTACATATAGATAAGTAAACTTTAGAACTTACTTATTTCTCTTAGTTTTGATGCTAAGATCATCATTTTCATCCCCTGGACAAGAACTAACACATTTATCTGCTAAAAAGAAATAAATAGTTATTAGATTTGAACTAAATAAATGGGAATACAAATTCCTGAGATTAACCTTTCATTTCTTGTCTTTGGCTGCTGCTCAGGCATTTTTATTTTTTACCCTCCACAGTGTGTTTTAAAAATAACACATATTTCATCAAATCCACAGAAACACCTTCATCCAAATGAAAGAGATAGCAATAAAACTGACCATTTTCATTCTGAAAAATTGCTCATTGTTCATGTTGTGAACAAAATTGTCCATTGTTCATTTGAGACATGATTTCATTTAAATCTTGTTATTGTTTCACTTGATACTCCCTCCTCCCTTCCCTTAAAAAAAATAACTACAAAGACATTTCTGCAAAATTATTTCAGTCCTGGCAGCCCAGAGATTCAATAGTGTTAACTCGCGCCAGAACTTCCCTCCTTAGCCCATTTCTCTTCCTTATATAAGCAAATACAATGCTGCTTTTCCAGAAATTCAACCACCAGTATATCAACGCTATGGGGATAGCAACAATCTCCACACTGACGGCGTTGCAGAGTAACTCCAAAGCAACGTTACACTCCTCATTTGGCCTGGACACGCGTCCTTGAAGGACTCCGAGGTTGCATTGTCAGTCATAACAAACATGACGCATATGGAACAGATATCTGTTTCTGGAATCTAAACTTCTTTTTCATGTATACAAACTGCAGTTTTCATCAACATTCAAATGGACAGACCACCAGAAGTCATGTCCATCCAGTGCTCGGTTTGTGTCGGGGACTCTTCAGTCGTTCACTATGAATTAGTTGAGAAATATAAAAATCGAACTGTATGTGGTTAGCTTGGGAATATCAGAAACACCAAACCTCACCGTTTTTGTATTAGACTAGTAATGAAGACATGTCTTGCTATTTAGGAAACTAGGAAGAAATAAATTAAAAATAAATATAAAATTGAACTTAGGTTATGGAGATAAAAGGTTTGAATAACTTGAGATGGTGAGATCTGATCTCACTGAAATCAGATGAAACTCCAAGAGATCTGCTAGAAAATGACTGAACAAATAGAGATCAGTGGGTATTTTGAAATTTATAAACTAATTTCCAGTGCCTGTTACTCATCCAGGTCCAATCTTCATATCACTGAAGCTAACAGAAATTTGGCCATTTATTTCAAATTTCAATTTAAGAATGTTGTTCTTAGCTGATTTTGTTCCCCTATTTTAGGGAAATTACACGTTTGTTAGTATGCTTTCAGTAAATGTTACCTTTTATTTATTTTAAGTGCATGAACACAGCATACACTAAATCACTGCAAAAGAAATGATAAAAACCAAACAGCAGCTAGTAACGTTGCGGCTGGGAAGACCAGGAACAGAGAGCACACGAGGAGGAAATACACAGCAGGTGCAAATGGTCACTTTACTAACTACAACTTAAAGTGATAATAAGGAGAAATGAATGGCATTCCAAAATCAGGAGAGTTTGATCTCAACTTTCCTGATAATATATGAGCATTATGAATACATAAATGAATTTAATAATGCTTTAAATATACATAAATTCATTGGAACTATTACCTCTTCTTGCTAAATTCTTCTTTGGGATACTCAGTGAAAAACACAAAGTAATAGGAAAAAGAACCTGTAAACTCAGAAGGTGGAATGTAATTCAACAGAGATATTATAAAGCTATTGATCAGGAGTTGAACAACCTGCAGAGGCAGCAGTGGTCTTAACTGAAGGTAATAATATGAAATGACAGAGTACTTGATGGTGTTTTCAGAGAGAGATGAAGTTAAAGATGTCTCTAGGTTCAGTGCTGACTGGGCAAGCACCATTCTGTTCCTGCCCAATTTCACCACTATTAAAAGGAAAAGCCATGCCCGCAGGGCACCTCCTCTGTTTGTCACACGCCACAGACAGCCCTTCCAGAGCCAGCCAAAGGACGTACATTGTGGTATGCTCAGACATTACGAATCCTGGTGGGATGTTCTTTTAGTAAAGCAAGCAAGCGGTGAGAAGTCTGGCCCGCACAGTGAGCCTTTCCTGCCCGACATTTCCACAGGACAAGAGAAAACTCACTGGTGATGACAAACGATTATGTGAAGTTCTCCAGCTACTTAGAATCATAGAATCATAGAATCATTAAGGTTGGAAAAGCCCTCTAAGATCATCAAATCCAACCGTTAACCCAACACCACCATGCCCACTAAACCATGCCCCTAAGCGCCTCATCTACACGTCTTTTAACTGCTTCCAGGGATGGGGACTCCACCCCCCCCCTGGGCAGCCTGTTCCAAGGCCTGACCACTCGTTCAGTGAAGAAGTTTTTCCTAATGTCCAGTCTAAACCTCCCCTGGTGCAACTTGAGGCCGTTTCCTCCCGTCCTGCCGCTGGTTACTTGGGAGAAGAGACCGACCCCCACCTCGCTACAACCTCCTTTCAGGTAGTTGTAGAGCGCGATGAGGTCTCCCCTCAGCCTCCTCTTCTCCAGGCTAAACAGCCCCAGTTCCCTCAGCCGCTCCCAATCAGACTTGTTCTCTAGACCCTTCACCAGCTTCGTTGCCCTTCTCTGGACACGCTCCAGCACCTCAATGTCCTTCTTGTCGTGAGGGGCCCAAAACTGAACACAGGATTCGAGGTGCGGCCTCACCAGGGCCGAGTACAGGGGCACGATCACCTCCCTGCTCCTGCTGGCCACACTAGTTCTGATACAGGCCAGGATGCCACTGGCCTTCTTGGCCACCTGGGCACGCTGCCGGCTCATGTTCAGTCAGCTGTCAACCAGCACCCCCAGCACTTGTCAACCAGCACTTGAAGGTGAACTCAAATTTGAAGTCATCTTACAACAAGATCTTTCACAGATTTGTGAAAAGGATATATAATTTTTTAAATTTTGTTGTGAAAAAAACGTGAACTGGGCATTTATAAAACCAAATCCTAGCTACCATATAGCCTTCAGATAAAAGAAATGTGATACGATACACCCCGATTGCAGTGTTTACTTCCATCTGCTGGTTCCTGACACACCTCAGGTCCTCCCAGAGAGCAATGACAGTCCTGAGGCAGGGACACCAAATCCTCCTCGCCTTGCCTGCATGAGTGACTGCTGTGGATATACTGTCTTGGATAAATGGGACAAGATTAGAGTCAGCATCATCACTTTAAATTTCAGTGCAATGGAAAACTCAGTAAAACATGACAAATGGTATCTATACTCTCACTCAGGAACCTACTGAATCACATCGCACCGCTGGACCTCTGGTAAGATTATAAACTGACTTTGAAAGGGAAGAGAGGCAGCCGAGCACAAAATCTAATAATTGATTTAAAGCTTTGAGGAAGAATATTACTTGACAGTAATCTTCCCATGAAATCATGAAGCAGAGCGCTGCCCCAATCTGACGGTCTATCAAGCCTAGTGCTGATTAATTAAATCATTCAGCTAATCCCAGCCATGTCATGAATTCCGGTTCATTTTCCAGAACAAAGAGGAAACGCCAGCATTTACCAGGTGAGTTAAAGCGTTGTCAATCCATTGGCCACACACAAAAATCTGATTTGCAACTTTGTAAAGAGACTGGCACCCACATATCGCATGTAAGCCTAGGAGCTTATCTATGCTGTTCCTAGAGACCGTGCTTCACATTTTCGTCTGCATGCTAAAGGGTCCAAAATATTTGTGGGGACAGAGTAAACTCAATCATAACTGGTTTTGAATAGGGATCATACCAAGTATGAATCAACATGTCATTTTCTGTAGTCAGAATGTCAGTTTTCTTTTAATTAGCTGAAAAAATAACTTCCTCAGTCTAAACATCAAGACAAACCATTTAGCAAGTGGAGGAATAGGAAGAGATAAAAATGTTTTTCTCCACTGCAGTAAGACAGAAACATTTTAAGGCATCTTTGAGGGAAAAGGGATATTATGGTCAGTCTGTGACTGTACTGAGACAGAGGAGTGACGACAGTCAGGGACAAGAAGAGAGAGCTGTCCCAGAAGTGTTGCACTCTGCTGTCAGACAGCTCTGACGTGGGGACATGGAAGATCAAGGTGTGAAGGTCCTGGGAATGCCGTCTCTGTCCTGGCCCCGCGTCTGGTCGGCGGTGGGTCCCTCCACCCAGGAGATGTCCCTGCTGGAGGGGCTGGGGCGGTGCTGGCCGAGAGCTGCTCCGGAGGCTCGGGAGGAGCTGCGCCTCCTCCCCGATTCCACGGGATGGCCTGATGGGAACCCATTAGCAAAGAGCCATGACACCTTCATAAATCTCCCTAAGAACTAATACTTTGTGGAGGCGGAGTAATTGATAAATGAGTAATTTTTCATTTATGCCTAAATTATAAATGCACTTGATCTTTCAGCGGAGCGATGCGCAGATAACTTATAGCACTCCATGAATAACTATGCTTGCCAACTTTTTTTGTGCCTTTGATTTAAAAATTCTAATTAAAACTCAGCAGCAGCAACTAAGCTAAATAAATTTGGCAACCATTGTTGCAAACACACAGCTTATTTGTGTTATTTATTTACTCAAGATTACAAGCTAAGAGAAATGGTAACAAGCAATTCCTTTCACCTCAGCAGCTAATATATACTAATTATAACCTTACTGTCTCAAATACTGAGCAACCACAAGTCCCAATTATATCAAGGAAGATGAAGACTATTAGCAACAATGAAAACCATGGTCGTAAAGAAACTGTGCATGAATCAAATCTTGGTGGTACTTATAGATAATAAAAAGGATGGAACACACAGCAAAAAGCGGATTTTTGAAGTGGCACATATCAACAATGACTTTAGGCTGTTCTCATTAATTAATGATAGACCATGAACAATGACCCTCAGTTTTGTCTTTGGCCATCATACCCCCTTGTCAGTAACTAATTGATCTTTCAATATATGCTGTAATAAAAAATGTATGCTGTATTTTTCTCCTGAAGAATGAACTTCAGCAGATACTCTTTGGAATTACTAGACATGCAGCTAAAGTTGTTCAAGCCGTATACAAAAATGATATATACACAAGCATCTGACGATTGAAATTTATATTGAAAAATGTAATGACATTATATGTCGATAAGGACTACACTAATAGAAAACCACTCTCCGTAACTTTTCTTCAGTAACCTTCTGCTAACACTGATAACATAAATCCTGATTATCGCTCTCTTTTATCTACCTGCAGACATAGCGTTTCAAGTCCACAAATGCACACTCACAGCCCCTGTTTTGTGGTAGTTGATTGGGAGCTCTGACTGTGGATCAAAGCGTATATTACAGCCCACGATGGCCTGCGTGTAAAAGGCAGGTCACTTCACGAGGCTAGCACTGCTACCTTATTTTCAGTTATAAAATACTACACTTTAAAAGAATGACGAAAGTCTCATTTTTTTCCCCCTCCATTTTTCAAGATCTCACCACTAAAGAACAGGCATCAGCTGAAGGAGGCTCTCCAGTGAAATTGCTGTAAAGCAGAATATTCAAGACTTAGAAGCAGCTACTCAAGACAAGCAGCATTTCAAATGACTGCCGTGCACCTAGATGTTCTCCCAGTAATGGCAGGTCGTACTGACACAGCTCCCACATGAAAGCCAGTGTAAAGCATCAGGAAATAAAAGGAGGACTGACACGGCACGGAGCAGCTCCCAGTAACAGGGAGTCCACAGAAACTGGTGAAACATAATCTTTGGAGAGAAACGTGGTGGAACAAACTATGGAGCCACTACTGCGCTGGCAAGCACAGGCTGGCATGCTGGGCTGCTCCTGGACTGGTCACCAGCACGGACAAAATCTGGACTGAACAACTAAGGTACGGATAGCAGACCAAAAAGATGGCATGGCGAGGAGCATGGGATGGGAAAGTCAGGCTGGGAAAACCGCCTTTGTGAACTGCCCATCTTGGGGAGGACCAGACAGCAAACACCTTGGATCACTGACAAGCCAAGGGATGTCTTCTCAACTATATTTTGAACCACTTAACTTGTATTACTGCAGATCAGCAGTTATTCTTTAGCCACGACTGTCCCCTTCAGGAATCCACAGTGTTTAGAAGGTGACTGGCAGAGTCATGTTTAGATGGAAGCACCCGTTTCCACCAAACCTTTTAGCACTCATTAGAGATTTACTGCTGGGATTTTTTCTCCCCTCTACAACTTGGTTGGATAATCATTAGCTACGGATTGTCCGCTTTTATGTAACAGCTGAATAATGCATTGGTAATGCATTCCTAATGTACATCTTGGAATTAAGTGTAATAAAACATAAAGACAGCGTCTTCCAAGATGTATTTTATACATCAAAGATTCATCCAATATAAGAAGCCACCTGTTTCTTCATTGCCAATAACGAGAAAGCTCTATCCCCCAATTCAGCATTTCAGCGAAAATAAGGATTTTTCAATAAACACCAATTTTAACACTTTATACGAAATCTCAGAAGGAAAACCCTTCTAATTACGGTTATCAAACTTTCACTGAATGTATTTAGTGACCAAGTTTCATTCAACATTTGAGTTTAAATAGAGGCAAATAATCACAGGGCTTTAGTTACTTGCTGCAGCTTCCAGCTTGCGCTTGTGAGGAGGATCCTCGATGATCCGGTTTATGTCGCCGCGGTGCTTCAAGTCCACCGGCTTCTCCCAGACTGACAGCTGCATTGTAGGGTTGAAGAAGAAGACCCGGTCATCTCCAGTCCAGACTACACACCTATTCCAAGTGATAAATGATGCTTAGATAACGTCACATACACCCACAAACAAGAAATTAACCCGCAGCTGGCTTATTGCACCTCCGTTTGCAGCGCCTGGGTGAGTCCTCTCCGACTGACAGCCTGCCCCAGTCACCTCGGGTAGAGAAACCCTCTCCATATCAACAAGTGTCACAGAAAGGGTCTAAACACCCCAAAAAAGCACTAGGTGAAATATTCCATCACAGAAGGGAGAAAGAACCAGGCGAGGAGGAAGGCCGTGGTGCTCACAGCAAGAGAAGCCTCAGGAAAATACATTTCATGTTCTAAAGCTGTGGCTGAGAGCAGCAAGCGCAGCGGGGCGGGGCGGCCATGGCCTCGATGCCCATGGGCCAGGGCTGGGCGGCCATGGCCTCGATGCCCACAGGCTGGGGCTGGGTGGCCATGGCTCCATGCCCATGGGCTGGGTGGCCATGGCCTCAATGCCCACGGGCCGGGGCTGTGCCTGCTGCTGGCAGGCAGCTGTGGGAGCCTTATCTGGCTGCGCTGGTGGGAGGAGGTGTGACCACGGCATCCCCGCCAGCTCCCACCACACTCTGTGCTGGACAGGTACAACCAGCCACTGCAGACGTCTGCCACAAAGGTTTAGGTTGATTTTTATGGGCTCTGTTTCAAATTTGAAAAATGCGACCAAGTCGCTGCCGTACAAACCATAGTTTCTTGACTTGGTCAGTTAAAATAGGCATGACAGCAGTTCAACTTTTTGTCCTGACATTCATTTTAAATCAGCTAAAATAATATGAAAGTAGGTATTGCACCATGCTTAATAGACATTCAAAAGCCTCAAATTGTACTTCATTAAATCTGTATGTAAACAAACAAACAATATCAATCTCAAGCCCGTACTTTCTGAATCGTAATGAAAGCTAACAAACATCATATACACACTCTGACTTCCTCACACACACACACATACACACTTATAATGGGAAAATGTTGGTCTCTCCAAAGCATAAATACTTGGAAGGAACAAATCTTAACATCAGAAGCTCTGCTGCTGAACTGTTATTAAAAGCAGGGAACAAAACTGGTTTAAAAAAAAAAGCTTGATCTGGGTAAAAGACTGCAAATATAAAAAATGCTCCATCACTGCAGAGCACTGTAATAAGATAATCCAACATACTCTGTGTACCGCTGGTAAGACATCGCCATTGATCTTGCCCAAACACGTAATGAAAAATACATAACCTCTGCAAGAAACCGTGGAGGAAGCCGCGGGGCTGCAGGGTGCCGGGAGCAGTGCGGTGTCAGTGCATTACCGAGCCCGAACATCACAGTAATTATCTTCAGCAGAGTCAAACGTTCTCCCGATGAACAGGAGCACAAATTAGTTGTAAAACCCAGCCGTTGACTTCAGTCACACTTACACCCCGTGGAAGTTTTGGCATCCCAAATTCAGTGACACGGGCATGACAAATATTTTAATAATTTTCTGTTTATTTTAATGCACAAATGTTTTGCATCACAAAACAGCCTCACAAGACAGATGCTCTAATCCTCTGTTAGGCAATGATTAGGTATAGTAATGACTTCTTACTCTGTACCTTGGAGCTACGGGAACCTCTGTTCTCCCAGAAACTGACCCACCAGCCCCGAGCTTCTGCAGAACACACCGGAGGCATTCCACAGGAACACTTCCAAACCAAGACTCCCTTAAGTACCACGGTTGTCCCAGAAGGAAGGGAAAAAAATCCTGGCATTTAGGTGAAGAGGACAGACTTAGCTGATTAATATAAATGGGTTATTGTTATCCTTTTATTAAATACTCGAATTACGGTCAGGACACAGGCCCAATCCCACCCAGGAATAAATGCCTGCTTTGGAATGCCCCTTGCTGTAATTTCTTTCATTGGCAAATAAGCACACCGCAGAATTTGAACCACTTGGGGAGTTGCAAATGATGGTAAACTTGAAACCAGTATCTTGTTTGGGATCTGCAATGCTACCACACGCACACGGGACTGTCGAAGCCATTAATTGACAGAGATTATAACCAGTGGGTTTGGAAATGTGTGCTTTGTCTCTGCTGGTACGCTGCTGTGCTCTCTGCTCCTCTGGCCACGCACCCAGATGTCGGTGGTGCTCGTGAATCACTGAGTATCACCAGGTCTCGCATGCCATCACCCCAGATTAGAAATTCTGGGGTCCCTCGTGACACCTCTTCACTTTTCCATGACTAATATAATTTGACATTTAATTTAGAATTGATGTCCCTTTCCCCATGTAACATGTCACCTGTTCCTCTTTGGTATAATAACAGTTTCAATTATCCACAGGGGATACACATGGTATCTTGTTTCAGTCCCAGAGCATAAACTGGAAATGCAGATATTGTTATGTTCATGTTTCCCTTTAGAAAACTGTAATTTAAGTATAAGTAAGGGCACAAGATGATGATATTAGTCTTTTATTTTATTTCATAAGGTAGGTAAGGTTTGGTAACATTCCTGAAAATTTTTCTGCCATTAAAAATTATGGTGTAGCTACTTCTAACAGGTGCTTGGTGGTGTCACACCAACCATGGGTCCTGCAGAAGCAGGGAGCCAACCTATGGGTGGTATTACCCATCTATAAATTGCCAATGAAATAACTGGGAGAGAAGGAGGATCTGGCCCGAAAAGTAAGAACAATTCTCACGGATCTTGTATTTCCCCTTTGACCCATCCAAGCTGGATCCTCCACACGTGTGAGAGGTGGTGAGGCAGAGCCCAAGGCGCACGGCCGAACACAGCTCTGCTCACAGCAGGCAAGCGGCCACGCATGCCCACAAAACCAGCCAGAAGCCACGGGTTGCCTTCTGCCAGACCGGGCCCCTGGCTGAGCCGGCGCTCCGCAGCACACTGCCCTCACCTTGCACGTCCAGGAGCTGGCTCACACCGTGTTTTGCTGCCTCCCCGCATTTTCCTTAAGTACATGATTAATGAGGAAAAGCTCCAGGGGAAGCTGCAACAGGAGCCCAGCATTGCTACTTAACACCCAGGGTAGCAGATTTTCCCCACATACCAGACCACTAATGCACGTTTGGCGCAGGAAACAGCACTGATGAATGGCTGCTAGCAGGTCTGATTGCATTTGCTTACCATGGAGATCCTGGCACTGGAGTGGATGCCACGGGCTTGCTGCCGTTTGATGTGCCGTCATCCTCATTTACTAGTTTAAAAGAATGGTCCTTGAAAGACAGATAGAAATTAGTCAACAAATAAAGCCGATGCAGAGGACTTGTTATACAAATCACTTTCTTTAACATGAAGTGGATTACTCTTATTGCCATTGTTCTGCGAGTGGCTTTATGAACAACCAGCTACCTTGAGAATAGCCCAGATAAACGGGAAATAATAAAAATGTCGCCCCACTTACAGCAAAACAAATGAAAAACCAGCAGATATGGCTTTGTCCATGCTGATAGCTCACTTGGGGTAGCGGGTCTAACTCTGTGTATTGCAATAACGAGGAGAGCCACCTCGTCAGAAACGAAGTGCGGGGGGTGACGCTCATCCTAACGAGGGGCAGGGGCAGGCAGGAGGGTGCTCCCGCTGCCGCCGGCCCCCGGGGCTGCGCACAGAGCAGCACTGCAGGCAGGGGAACGGTGGGGAAACGGCCAGGGAAGGCGTGCGGGTGGCACACGTGGCAAGAAGGCACTTGTGCTAGCTCCAGCGCATGAGGCAGCGTTTGGCCAAAGGGAACCACTTGCACGGGCGCAGCGGGAGCAGCTGAGCCAGCCTGGGGAGCACACGCTGCTCCGCAGAGCCCAGCGCCCTGCCTGCCATCACCGGCTGCTCGCTTCTGAGTGGTTTTGCTGGGACTTCCCAAAGACATAACAACACTGGCAAAAGGGACTCTTCCTGGCTTCAGCCAGCAGTAACCCCCCTGAAGCCCCATGGAGGGGACCCGGCTGCACTCCTGTCCCCATCGAACCCTCTTGCAACAGGGCTGGGCCGCTCTGCATAAGGCTGGCCGTATGGATGGAGCAACAGACAACGCAGCAGGGTTGTACGGTACAGCTGACAAGTACGGGCAGTGTTTTACCGGCTGAAGAACAGCTACTTATTGTAGTAGCTTACGGAAATGAGCTGCGAGGGGGAGGTGTGGGAGGAAGGCAGTGATCTAGCTCAATGCGGTATCAAAACACGGGAAGCACATACTTAATTAAAAAATAATAAAGCATATGTCCAGAGGTCTTAATCTTGAAAGTACTTTACAACTTAAAGCTCTAAGGAATGTGCCCAAGTACCAACACAGCTGCAAATGTGGGGAACGCCTGCAGCGCTTGGTACGCAGGGAAAGTTTGCTTGCAGAGAGCCTAAAGACGGCAGCGTGATAGGAACATGCCAAACAAAAATAAACTGAACAGCAGCTCAGTCCACAGGTCCTCCTCCTGCAGCGCAGCGCTCCTGATGCATGCAGCACGTGTGCATGGAGCAGAAGCACGGGGGGACAGACACACCTGCTCCAGGGCTGCAGGGTGGCTTCGAGCATCTTCCGCACTGCTGCTTTCTGAGCCTGAGATGCTCTTCCACACCCCCATTCTCAGATGAAGGTTTCCCTCTTTTAGCTTTAGCCGTTTACATGAAGTCTGCATGAGCTGTGTAAATGTTTCCATCTATTTCATAGAAGCTGGAGTATGATTCAGGTCCCTTTCCCTCATACAATAATCTAGGCTTTTTTATAAAAAGCTAATGAAGTTACACACACATGGTATTACCCATCTATAAGTTGCACACACTATTTGCTATCCATTTACGTTCACCTGTCAGTTTTATTTAAGGCCCTTGCAATTATCTGTAAAGGAGGGCTACAGAAGTGCCAGTACAGGGCCAGCACAGTTAAATCAGTAACACCAAAAAGGTGAGGGCCATGAAAAAATTCCTCCTTGCACGAGGGGCTGACGTTGCGATAAGAGGCACGAGGTCCAGTGAGCCAACCCCGCTCTGAGCAGGGGCTGACCCAGCTCCACAGGTCCCTGCGGCCGCAGTGAGCCTGAGAAAATCACAGACGCTGTTTCTGCACTTCAGCTTCTCAGTACATGATTTTTTTCAGGAGCTGTGTCACACCTCCACATTTACACACACACAAACACATACATGCACACCCACCCCCCGCCAGCGACTCCCTTCTCCTCCAGCATGGAGACAAAGCCAGCCGCGAGCATCCCTCCCCTGATACTACAGTGACAGAGCTCCTATAAAGCACCAAGATAAATTAAACAGATAGTTCTGTAAAATCAACTGTAGGAAACAATCCTGTATCACCAGCACAGTGCTGGCCAGAGGACAGTCCTTTACACTGACTGATTTGTGCAGTTCAATAGTTTAAAAAGGTTTTTAAAAGAAGAAACTCCATTGCAGACCTTATTGCCATCGCTCTCCACGGGGGTACTCTTCCTCTCCGTGTGTAAAATCAAGGTCGGTGGGCAGGAGGATCTACTCGATTCTTTGCCATTATCTGTGAGGGGAAAGGATTTCTTTTTAATGTGCAATAAATACATTCCCAACAAGCCAAAACTGGCAAAGAAAAACCAAACCGCTCCCTGTGTGTTCTCCTCTCATCTCCTCGCCTCCTCCTCCTCACTCAGTCCTTTATTTACATGCATACGTGTGTGCCAGGGACCGTATCACCCTTCTGAATATCATGCTGTATTTTAATGGGACACATTCATATACTTTAGAGTGAGGCTTTTATCGCACTGAGCTTTTTGTCCTGCTTTCCCTGAAGCCAAAACTTTTTTCCACGGGCACATCCCCTACTCCCCGGGGGCACGGCCACCCGCCGGAGCAGCAGCCTCCCCCC
>NW_009212280.1:36134-59428 GCF_000690835.1 Fulmarus glacialis
TTGAAACACTTGTGTGGGGGTTTGAGCAAAGGTACTCTCCAGCCACCTGGCCCACCCTGCGGCAGGGAGGACAAGGTATATTCTTCGTATATTAAGTAGTCCCAGGAAAGCGTATGCAGCCCCCTCCCGCCCGTTCTTCCCAAGCACAGCCATCCCTTTGCTCAGGCGGACAGAGCAGTGACAGCAATGGCGCCGGCATTGGCACAGCAATGGGGAGGACGTACGGCCGGGGACGTACAGCCGCCCAGGCTACGT
Source organism: Fulmarus glacialis (assembly GCF_000690835.1). NCBI lineage: Eukaryota > Metazoa > Chordata > Aves > Procellariiformes > Procellariidae > Fulmarus > Fulmarus glacialis. Next base: position 36,390 of record NW_009212280.1, read on the forward strand.
CCCTCCTAGAACGAAGTCTACAAACCCTGACCACGGCCCCGTGCCACAGCACTTGGATTTCTGCCTTAAAGCCTGCAAACTTTTAGGCAGAGTTAAACAACAAGAAATGATGATGTTCCAACTCATTTATGATAAAAACGCCATGAGCAATATATAATCACAATCAAGCATTCCCGTGCATACGTGCCTGAAGAGTTCCAGCACAGCAGTAAAATTACCAAAGGAGGCTCAAGCCGCTCGGGAATGGGGACCACGACGATCCACCCCGGCCAGCACGCCTGTCTGCACGGCTCTGCACCCACAGCCCCCCGCCCCGGCGTTGCAGGGAGACACCCCCCCTCCGCCCAGCCACCACGCACGGCCGTCACGGGCTCCCTGGGGAGCTCAGTGCAACGGCACACTGCAAATATAGGGTAATATTGCCAGTATTAAGAGTGCTATAGCAAGGACAAGCCACGACATACCTCACCCCTCGTCCATCTCAAGAGTTACGGAGCACCTTCTGTCTGCCAAACAGACTACAACTGTGGTGTAGTAGCTTCAAGAAACTATTTGCAAGCACCGCTTTTCTAGAACTGCATATCATATAGCAGATTCACATGTCAAAATACCATTCAATTAGTTTTAAAATTACTCAGACTACAGAATAGGCATACATGTAACAAACTACACCGAGGAAAAGGCTGGAGTCTCAGCCATTTGACTCTGCTTCACCGTGGAATATATCACAATAATAAAAATTTAAATATATGTCATTTTTCTCAGAAGATGACTTACTCAATTTTTATGGGTAGTGCAAAAGAAGATTTACAAACCGTATCAATTAATTTCCATATTAAAGGAGCTAGGAGCAGGGAGCAGCTAATACATATCAAAAGGGTCTCTAAATTTATCTTTCCCTGTTAACAGGGAATCAAAGCATTACCGGGCACGTTCGTCTCTGAATCCGATAAAGCCTCACCCGGCTTCAGCCTGCCTGCGAGTGCCCACCTCTGCCTTCTCTGCTGGGCTTCTGGAAAGGTGAAGGAAATCCTGGCAGAGTGCTCAGGAAGGCCAGGGACATCGGAGGGACGACGCGGGGACCCTGCTGGGACCAGCCCCGTGAGCAGCCGTGCCACACGCGAGCACCTGGAAAGGCAGGAGGCGGCTGCTGGCGCTGGCAAACGGCGGCACCAGCCACGCTACGGCCCCGCGTGAGGAAAGCAAACACGGCGAAAAGACACCCGAGGACCGAGGATGCTTCTCACAGTCACTGCTCTGCGAGACCTGGAGGCACAATTAGAGCACCTCGCTCAAATTAAACTCTGCTAATATATTCTCCAGCTCTAAAACATGGCAGAAGAAAGACAATGTGCAGTTTCTTAACTGTTTCACAGAGGTATTTCATTATCTTGCCCTGCGTTTTCCCATCACTCCGACTCTCCCACTGTTGTTGCTCTGGGATATCCTTGGTGGCTTGTTCTCTGCTCCCATGCCGTGCTACGAGCCAGCCCTCGGGCGCTGCCCTGCGTGGCACAGCAGGCACAGTGTCCCCCGTACAGCCTCCCTCCTTTCTGACAAGGTCTTTAAACCAAAATATTAGCATGCCTTCTGGAAATACGTTTGTAGAGGATGAAAGGAACCTTGAGACATCCCCCTCTGCAGCAAATGTTCCTTTGCAAGTCATTGATTTTGCAGCAATTTAAATGCAGCTGGAGCAGCCCAGGTTTGGGACAGCTTTTGCAGAAACACACAGCTGGCGCTGGCCACGTTTTGCAGGCACACAGCTAGCGCTGGGCTCAGGGCACCACGGCCAACCAACTATTCTGTGATTCTATGGGCTGGGAGCCTTTGAGGACAACGTTGCTCAGCGGCACGATACGTCTCAGCATTTCCAGCTCTCGACTCTTCTGCTCTTGCCATGAAATAGTCCCTGAAGCAACAACTCCGAAAGGCCAATGTCCTGGTTTCGGCTGGGATGGAGTTGATTTTCTTCCTATTACCTGGTATAGTGCTGTGTTTTGGATGTAGTATGAGGATAGTGTTGATAACACACTAATGTTTTAGTTGTTGCTAAGTAATGTTTAGCTAGTCAAGGACTTTTCATCTTCCCGTGCCCTGCCAGGTGCGCGGGGGGCTGGGAGGGAGCGTGGCCGGGACGGCTGGCCCAGCTGGCCAATGGGCTATTCCATACCATATGACGTCATGCTCAGCATATAAGGCTGGACGAAGAAGAAGGAGGGGGGGACATTTGGCATGATGGCGTTTGTCTTCCCAAGTCACTGTTACGCGTGGTGGAGCCCTGCTGTCCTGGGGATGGCTGAACACCTGCCCGCCCATGGGAAGTAGTGGATGAATTCCTTGTTTTGCTTTGCTTGTGCGCTCGGCTTTAGCTTTACCTGTTAAACTGCCTTTATCTCAACCCACGAGTTTTCTCACTTTTACCCTTCCGATTCTCTCCCACATCCCACCCGGGGGGAGTGAGCGAGCGGCTGGGTGGGTTAAACCACGACAGCCAATTAGCTGCTGATGAAACAGCCACAAACAAATTGCTGTTCGGATTCTGTCACTCAGACACGGAGCAGCTGGACATGGAGCAACATGCTTGGGAAACAATGCTTAACAGACCTGGGACTTATTTTTCCTTTTAATAGGGTAATCACATCAACACCTCTTCCAACTCTGCGTGTTTCTCTTTTTAACTATTTCTTTAATCCTAGAAAAAAATCTTTTTATTATTATTAGAATTTTGATTCTTTTATAGTCTTCATTATCAAATTGGTTTAAGAAGTAGCCAAGATCTTTCATTCATGTATATGCATATGCACACATGCATGAGGAACAAGAAAACACATTTACCTAGCTGATGTCAACTTTCAATTAATCATTACAAGCATTAATACAAACACGTAAATGCCAATTGGCAGATTTAAACTGTTGCACAAGCGAAATTCAGCAGAGGAGTTTCCCACAGCTGACGCTGAAGAAATGAAATAGGAGAGAGAGCCTAAACCACACTCACACAGCTCCGGGAGCTCCGGTTTGATGCACAGGAAGGTACGACATATGGCGTAATTGCTTTTGTCACGGCTGCTCTTACCCTGCTCTTTAATAACTGAAGATTGGCTTGAAGTACGGAGCACGGACGTACTGGTGCGGACCAAGCCGGGAGGCTCTCGTGCACGGGCAGCGCTTCTCACTCCTGTTTGAACCTTACACATCTTTGGCGCAGAGACACTCTGCGCTGCCAACACCCAAGGCAACCTCTCTTTTCCTCCTCCTTTGAAAAGCTCCCTCGCAGCATCCGAACAGGAAAGCTGAAGCCCCAGGGAGGGACTTGGGTGCTGTAGCTTTTGCTAGAAATACAGCATCATCGGCACAGCACACCTAGGTGAACTTCTGCAGCACACAGTTCATTAGGCGTTCGCACGTGAAATATACTTCCACAAAATTCTGGACAGTCAGCACATATAAAATAAGATGGAAATAAAAAAATTAAAATAAAATAACCAAAGAAAGTCCTGAAAGTCACTATGCACCTCAGGAGTCATTTATTTTTATATCTATAGTTGAACATTGTGACTGTTCTCCCTAAGTATAATGTCAAGAGAAAAATAATTCAACCCCGTGTTTCCCCCCCCGAGCTGCCCTCGGGGCAGGGAGCGCTCCCCGGGCTCCGGCTCGCTGTGCTAAGGGGGGACTCCCGAAAAGCGAGGCGGGGGAGCTGCAACGGGAGGAGGGCTGCGGGCAGCCCGTGCCGCTGACCCGCTCTGCTTCCCAAGGAGGATATCAAGCAGACCACTGTTAGGACTTCTTAGATCATTAAAGATTTCTTCTCCTCTGCACACACTGGGAGAGGATAGCCAGCAAGACTCATGTTTACCCTCTATTGGCAGCTGGCGCACATCTTTGCTCAGGTTTACTCTTTTCTCATTAATCAACCTTTTTCCCCCCCTCTTTAACTCAAATGCATAAAATAAACTGCAGTCTGACAATTAAGCCACCACAACATATTTCCAACATAATCACACAGCTTTTTTTGCCCCTAAACTTAGCAGCATAATTACCAACGATGTGTTTCTGCACTTGCTGTAACACTGCTGAAGGATGCGCTGGAGACAGGAGGATAAAGATATCTGATTAAAGAGACTTCTCTGAGGCTCCACAGCAGATAGAGAAACATGAATAATTCACAGTATGAAAAGTAAAGGTGAAGTAGCAAAACTATCTTGGGTATATCACAGAGGACGTAGGTGTATGATCATAAACATCTTATTAAAAGCAGAATTAGAGAGGAAGGGGAAGAAGGAAGAGGGAAGACTGATTCACTCCAGAAGCAGCTATGGAGAAGAGAGAATAAAAATTTGTTTTGCAAAGGTATTTAGAGGCCAAACCTCCATTAATCTCAAAGGAAGTTTAAAATTTTGATTGTAAATGTTTCAGAGAATTCAATTTACTTCAAGTGCACCCATCTAAACACTCAGCTTTTATTATCCCATCACTATCTCTGTAGATCAATTCTGTCTCTCCTTACAACCTTATTGCTTTTGGTTTTTGAGATTAGTCTAAAAACCGTATCTGACTGACTCAAAATTCCTCCTTGGTTGCTTCTGGCTCGAGCCAAGTGTGGGATTTCAGTGCTGGCTATGTCAGGCAGGTCCATGCCCCGCTCCCACAGGAGCCCATCATCACTGCTTCAGGGAAACAGATTCGGCTTCTACTCCTGCCTGCTCACTGCATTTCACCCTTTAATTCGTGTCTATTTTCTGCTTTGACCAGTTTCTCTGTGCCCTGCCAAATGCTCTGTCTCCCCTCTTAGAACAAGTCTCTTTCAGCAAAGCTTTTCTCCTTCTGTAGCAATCTCTTCCCTCTCACCCCTTTATTTTTCTGGAGATTTGTAACGGGGACAGTAGAATAACAAGGACAAATTCTTTGTCTACTGTACCATACCATGGGCTATATGCCTGGTGCAGAGTTCAAGGACAAACTCATTTCGTTGTTGGACTTTTCAGGCACACAGCCAACACTGCCCAACAGATGCTATTTGCCTCTACCCTGAAAATAGTTTCTTTGTTAAAGAAGGAAAAGGTGAAAAACCCCTACTGGGTTTTTCTCAGACTCCGTGCGGGGTGGGCAGCGTGCCATCCCTACCTCCCAGACTGGCCCAGTGCATTCATTTCCCATAGAGCTGCACGGGCAGGAGCATTCCTACGAGCATGGCTGCCCACAGAGCAGCATCAGCTCCCACCAACACCGGGCACAGCCCGGGGTCCCCGTTCGTTCACCTCCTCCCTCCCTGAGCAGGAGGCAGCTGCTGCCGCACGCTCATCGGCAGGGTGTTCCTGCCTGGTTTTGCATTTCCCCCTCGTTTAAGCCTCTGCACCATTTCTCAGCCTCTCTCTCCAGCTGTTTCTGCACCTCTGCGAGCTGGCCCAGGCTAAGCCGGGCTTTGAGTCAAAGACCTTCACTGATTCTTGCCAACCTTCCTTCCTCTCCTCTTTACATGTGATTCTTTTTAAATATCAAGATCTCGGCCCTGATCTTCAAGGCACTTAATGATCTGAGCTCTGAATATCTATAAAATCATGCAGAGCTCTGTGAGGGTGGTAGTTACAGCTCCACCTTTCTGGTACCTACTGTAATGCAAAAAAGTCAGATTTGTACTTGAGACTGGACCTTTCCAGCTTCCAATACGAAAATAAGTGCTTACTAGAAGCCAGGACCATTGCAAAGTTTACTCCTTCTGCTCCAGAAATGCAGAAAATTTCATTAATTTTGTCTTCAGAGAAAGAGGGATTTGGTGTTGTCATGAGCAAAATCCAACTGTGCCAAGCCTCGCTGAACACCCAATTTTCCCTTTAGAAACGAGGTCAAAGAAAGGCTTAATCTATACTGCAAAACAAAAGTATGGCTGTAATGCCATATAAAATCTGTGTGCTGGCTCAATACTGCCACTGCAGGTACCGGCAGCAAAACACGGTGGCACAGGCCTCTGTATGTACGTTAAAGCGCTCTCCACACGAGATATAAGATTCATGGCTTAACATGTTGGTATTCTAGCTGCCTGCCCGAGTCCTCTCTCAGAAATGACTACCCTGTGTTTCAGTGCTGCTGGGCTGGAGACACTCAATGAATACATTTTTCAAGGTCCAGAGCTTTTAAATTAAACAAAACAAAACAAAAACAAACTCGGAGGACGGTATCTTCTTATAACACCTCTCCACCTACCTGTCCCCCTGGCTGGTGACCCAGCGCTGGCGGGCTTGAATTTGCCCCCCAGGGACTGGAGGGTCCCCGCACCAGGTCCTGCTGCGCCGCGGCCAGAGGCAGCTCAGCCCCGGCCCCCGCGGCCCTGGGTCCCGGTCACCCGCGGGACTTTGTCACGTTCCCAGCGTCTCCCAACAGCTTCCTAAAAGTGCACGTTTGCTTTTCTGTAGCACTTTGAGGCAGACGTGTGCAAACACCTCTATTACTGTCATTTGCTCTTAATTATGATTCCTACTTTGATTGTTTTTCCACTACAGTTTGTAGCAACCTATAGAAAAGAGTGTGATCTCCTCCAAAACATTAAATAAAAATCCATACTATACTTGAGTGAAATTACCATTTTTCTCTTAAAGGTGGTTGGCAGGAAATCAAAGATGACAAACAGAGGAAGATGAAGGTGTTTTGTATTTTCGAGAGAAAGCAGAAAACAAAAATATCATGTTCATCTTGTTTACGTTACTTGTACGCATGTAAAAATGTAATGACTGCTCTTCCAAAGTGATGGCCCCCCAACATATAGCTGCTTGATTTAGGCAACCTATCGACCAAATGTCACGCTGGCCTCGTCATCAGATGTCATCTAGTCATCAAAAGGCTTTATACAGTTAAATCCTGATTCAGCATGATGGATAAAATCAGGAGTGTTTGTGTTTTCAAGTCTGCCAATAAGAAGATTATGAAATATATTTGATATGAAGTATATTAGAAACCACGATTTCAGTTTTCTACAAGCAACAAGCTGCAGATCAGCATGACCCTTGCACAAATCTTCACCTTTCTGTCCCTGCATTCTTTGAACAGTTTTAATATTTCCTCCGTCTCACTTGCTTCTGACAAGAAAGCAAGTCAATATCATTCCTGGTGACTTTAAGGAGCAGTATGCAGGTCTTCAAGCACAATAACTGTATAGATGATAAAAGAAGTAGGTGTTTACCAAAAGCAAACCAAACCAGACAAGAAACTTGTCTGGTTTGAAAACTGAAGTATGTCAAAAGAGACGTGTGTGAACTTTCCTTCAGTTTTAAGCTGTGTGCGTCATAATATTTTCAGCAATTTCCAGACAGAGCTGGAATAATCAGCAACATAAATTCAATCAGAGGATCTTATTCAAGACAGGTACAGCAGCAGGCAGACCTGCTTCAAAGGGAGCCTCCAGCTCCACTTACGGATCTGCCTAGCACAGCTGACCACAAAGTATTTTAGGAAAGCTTTATCTTAGCCGTGGGTAGAGCCGGTGAGCCTGCGGCACCCGCGCAGGGAACGGCTCAGCTGGACAAGTGAGAGCTTCTATACCAAAACTCTGTACGTGAACAAACACAGTACAAGTACGTTCATTTCCAGTACGCAACCCTTCAACACCTCCACAATATTAATCCCTAGGTGTGAAGGATCAGACAAATCACGCCCGAACTGATACCTAGTAATTCCTGACAAACACGTTTTTTCCATGAAACGTGGCTGGGGAGGTGCGTTCGGGACCCCGTGGGGGTGGCTGGCACCCGCTCTCCACGGCTGTGGGCTCCCAGGTCAGGCAGAGGAACAACCTCTCCAGCCCTGTATCACAGCATCTCACCTCCATTAAAGAGCTCCCGACTTCACGACGACAGTAGCGTAAGAGGAATTTCACGTTATTAGGAAAGATGTTCACAATTTCCTGTCAAAATCTGATAGCTTTTTGATCGTGATTTGCAACATGTATATACGAATCTAAATAAAGCCACAAGACTTCCTCCGGCCTTTGGGAACAGCATTGCCCCTCCTCTCACGACAACACACACATTTACATGACACTGAATCACACAGTACTGCATAAAGCATCCTCGGAGGCTTCAGCCAGCGAGGCTTCATGGAGCAACTACCCAAAAGATAACCACATTATCACTGTAACGCTTGTGAATACCACTGGCATGGGAAATGAAAAGCCCAAGGACGTTTCAGAAACTTGCGTTTTGTATCATCAAATGCAAAGCTACTGCCAATTGCCAGACCGAGTAAACAGGATCTGAAACACACTGAATACGCTCGCAATTAGCTAAAGCAAATGTCATAAAATTTGAGCCGATTTTTTAAGGGTCCCCCATTTCTATGCAGTATGGAAAGCGTGGCTTGGTTGGAAGTAGGCAAATATACAATATATGCTTCAGTAATATAATCAGTATATAGAAACATAAACACACCTGTTAAAGTCTGATCCACCAAATTGGTTGCCATGATCGCCACCGCCGGTGCAGACACAGCAGTTACCCGGGCGACTTGCGTCGGCATCAAAGGACCCACATGAACGTCCATTCTGGAGGCAGAACCTGCATTCAAACCATAAGAAAACCTTTTTCTTTTTCCCCAGTAAACAAAAATGCCTTTAAAAAACTCACTTTTTTCCAGCCTTATTTCACAGAGTGCTCTTTTAACCTCCTGCTAAACATTTCTCTCTATACCTGTTTGCACGGTTAGAACAATAGGGTTTGTGTTTAGTTGAATTACTGGTCTAGTCTGGCCATTGATGTCCATTGATTCTCAGCAAACAAGCATCGGTGGAAATCTTAAATTAATAAAAATGTGGCCCTCAAAGTAAGAATTTGCAAGGATATATTAATGCTTTCAGAACAGATTACAGCAAGATCAGTTTTCTTATTTAAGCCTAAATAACACACCTCCAGTTTCTGCTGTTACTCATCACAAACTCTTTGTGTCCCACTCCATCCATGGGAAATTATTTTGCCAATAATTTAAAACAGCAGCTTTATCTAAGGGAATCACAGTCTGCTCAGACAATTCACAAAATGGAAAATCACTAAATTGCTCATATACGCTATTCATGATGAAGCAGTAATCCAGGTCTGCTGCTAAAACTATGCTAATTAAACCAGGCTACTTAATCCTTGAGAATTCACGGCTATCGCCGAGTTTGAGGTCAAACCTTGAACGTTAGTTTCCCATTAACTGTGCGCGAAACCTTTTTTCAGAAACTGAAGGACCCGTACCACATCATCTCATTGCAGACGTCAATTCAGGTGTCCCATCAGCAGTCTCCATCCCCTGTTTACAAGCCACCATTTCAAAACTGAGCTGCAATAGGGACATACCCCTAGTTTAAGGCAGACTCTGGGAATCACATCTTCTTTCCCAAGCACGAGCAAGCTGCAGAATTTACTGCCCTTTCATTTCACTAACTACTCTTGTGCTGTGAAACGCGTCTCATCCCAACTTCTCTGCATTTCGCAGTAATATGGATCATTTCTAGAGCCTTCACTCTGTTAGAAAAACTCACTCGCACGCTATAAACCTCTTCATTGATTTTTTGTTTCTCAGATTCCAGGTGCCAAAGCAGATTATTAAACGTAACTCTCACCAACGTGGGGACACTGGTTGCTTTTTTGAATGCAACTAAAACAATATTTTATCATTAAAAAGGTCAATTTTTCTTCATGAAAACTAGAGTCTTGGGTATCGCCTGGGCTAGCGATATCACGAGAGGTATTTCCTCGCTGCTTTGAGGTGTGGACCAGCACAGCCATCCCAGCTGGGGCAGAGGAACCTTCCCCGTCTGCAGCCAGAGCTGTACGATGCACCCCGCTACAGGCACTCGGAAAGCCACGACGAGTTCAAAAGGCGGGTATTTTAGCAACAATAATAATGATGGTGCTAATTATGCTAATGAAGCATGCATTTTGCTGGTAGGCAGACATATATTCTATTGAATATAATCTGAATTACTTGTGTGAGTAAAAATATGCATCGTGAAATTCATGGTGATTTTTCCTTTCCTCGTCTCCCACCCCAATGACCAGGGCACAGCAGTGGGAGCCAGAAACTCTCCAAGAAAAGATAAAGCTGAGTATTTTGTAGCAGATTGTTCAAATGAAGAAGAAAGTAGAAATTGGGATTGCAGAAAGCCCAAAGAAAACCCAGTTTACACCATTCAGAGACTGCCTGGCAGCATGTCGGTGAACCTGCCGTCGGGTGCTGACTTCACCCCAGGTCCCTCACGTCAGGTACAAGGTCTCTGGTGCAAACTGCAGAGAACGGCACCATTGAAAGGGTGTCCTGGTGCTCCAGGCAACGCTAAACATCTGCTTTCGCCCAACAGGAAGCAAGAAGTCCACAATTGCTACTGAAACAGGGAAAGCCCATGTCTTCTGCCCGGATCTGGTGGCATTCTCTATGGAAATACAATTCCAGCAACTGCGGGGCTGTTTTCTTTCCTAGCCAGCACGTTTTCAAAGCTGCTATTTTAATGCACTTTCTCATATCATCAATTGCGTGTTCCCAAAGCAGACTGGAATTCAGGCTATCACCGGACTTTGTGGGATTCACCCTCACAACAGGTGAAGAAGAATTTAAAACATAGTACATAATTTTAATCAAATTCCCATTTTTTAAATAATCTTTTACAACAGAAATAGATATAAAATACAAATCTTACGAAACAAATACCATTTTATAAAATTAGAAAGTCATATTCCTATAAAGGGTTAACACGGCTAAAGAACCACTCAGGGAAAAGTAAAGCTTTGCCAAAAAATAATCTTAGGGAAAAGCAGGAGGTTCATGAAGCTTTAGGAGCTGGGGCCAGAACACCAAATTCATTGAATGTTCAGTAATGCATTTGCATGATACCAACTTGCTATGAGCCAGGGTATCTTACAGACATTACTTGGTAAAGGGTGATTTACTAATTTTAAATGCAAATGAAACACCTCAGAAAACCATGACCCCCATATCCAGCAAGGAAAAAAGAAATGAGTTTCCAAATGTGCTGAACAACCGGGAGGACAATTGCAATTTTTCCATTTGAACAAGTGGAAGAGGATGATTAGTCCCAATCAGCTGGGGGAGATCCCCCCATTAACCCCCTCTTCACCTCCTCCCCTCAGAGGACCCCCAAACCCTCACGACTCAGAGCAATGTACAAACACAGCATCACCTCTCCTCAGGAGCCGGCAGCGTTATGCAGAGCAACCCCTGAACTTTGGGCTTCGCGGACGCAGGATCAGGCCTCGAGACAACTGAAAAGTCACCTTAGATGAGCATTTTGCAGACAAACACCATTTGCACCACATACCCCGGAACATTTTCCTGTGCACATATACCCATAAGCACAGCAAGAACCACTGGTCCCGCCACTACTGCACATCAGTAAATCACATCCCTGCGTTTTTATTTTGGGGCCCTCCTCATAAGAGGCTTGAAAGCACATTTAATATTTTTATGGGCTTCCTCCCACACTTCAGCCTTCACCTGCACCTGCAGCACAGCCCTCCTAGGACAAGGATTAATTAGCAAGCCACCGTCATGCCAGCCAGCTAGTGGAAGGGGAAGAAAAGAGGGAATGAGAGGACAGTGCCAACACCATTTTAACCTCCCAAGCCCAGCGGAGGTTCGTACAGGATAGACAATGGAGAAGACTACGTGTCTCAAGGCACATGTAAAAATACATACACTAAGTACGGATTTTCTTAAGCAATAACTCAGGGGTACACGTTCACGCGTGGTGCCCCGTCTGAACTGGTGAGAGCCCTCCATGGACTTGCAGCGGTCTAGAACAAAGCAAAACGGGCTCCAAGAGATGCTGCTAGATCGTTAACATCAACGGAGCGGGGGCAGAGGGGAGGCAGCAACAAGACCTCTGTGATCCACTAACTGTCCCGACAAAGCAGCTCCGTGCTGTTCTCCTGGTGGTCTCCTCCCCAGGACAGCAGCACAGGCTACCTGGGGGCATGGGGAAGATTAACTGCAAGCAGCTGCAGGAAAAACACCAGAAAAGGAAGCATTTTATTATTGCTCTCTCTTTTTTTTTTTTTTTTTTTTTTGCTGTTAAGTCAGGATAAGGGAAATTCCTGCAAGACACGATCAGTAGCATGATAAAGAAATTACCCTGTGAGGTACTGTGATAAATTTAATCCACATTTGCTTTGAAGAAAGAATGATAAATAAAGCATTTACAGAAGAGGAACAGGTCAGTGTGATGTTTGTTGTGCTACCTACAGCACAATAATGTAACTGGAGGCACTTGTAACTTGGCCATCTCTAACGAGACAGTGAACCATTTTCCAGCTCAAGACGGTGTTTGGACCTGAGGCAACGACAGTTTCTTTTTTCTGCTTCTGTCAAAGCCTCTGGCAAAACTATTACCTTCGACGAACTCTCTGGATATAAAGAAACGCTGAGGAACCATCAATTCCAACACTGAAGTCTAAGGTGCCTCTAATTATATGGAGCAATCCACGCAACAGCCTCTCCAGTTTTACGGAGCTGGCCAGCAGGACACACGCATGAATGGACTGAAATTCTGGTTTCCATACCCTTGCGGACCATTTCTTAAGCTAGGATTTCCATCTGTAACTTAGATGTACATTACTACACAATAAATTCCATGAGTAATACTTTCTAGAACAAGAGTTGTTTGGTTGTCTTTGGCTTTTCAAATTAATTTTAATGACAACAAAAAGGACACTTTCATCCTATTGCTTCCAGACTCATCAGAGACAGATTAAAATGGTATTTCATCATCTGGTCTCTTCTGGTTCTGGTGAGGTATGTGCGCACGAATGCCTTGCTGTCTACAACAATATACTCGGGAAAGGCTGTGCAGCTATTCTGAATTTATCCAAAATGACCATCTTTAAAGATAACAACAGATCAAAAAATACTGGAGGTGAGCATGGCCGGGAATCTCTGGCTTGTCCTTTTCCTCCTTTAAATTTGCAAAGGGGGAAAGTTTCACGCCTACAGATGTGAACCTGTGCCACCGAACGGGCTCGGCCCAGGTCCCCTCCCGCTGCTGAAGACCCCCCCCGGGGGTTCAGGCTTGTGTCAGGCAGCCCCACACTTTCTGGGCAAGCTCTTTGAGAGACGCTGAGCTGATCCAAAACCTGCCCCCGGGCACGGCCGGGCACCACGGCTCACACCGCCGCCATTTACCGGGGGCTGCGATACCGGGCAGGGGAGAAAATCACACCCGGCTCCAAAACCGCCACCGCTCCCACCCCACCGCTGCTCCCCACGCGTGTATGAACCATACGTGGGCTACACGTGCAGACACTTGAAGGTTTACCCCCAGATTCTGAGGTTTAAAGGGACACCAGGTAGACGTAAGCATCCACTAATGTATGCACGTGAATTTCGGTACACAAGCAATTCTCTACACCCAAAATCGGAATAATTTTCATAACGTGTTTAATTATCTCCCCACGGTTAGACATACACCACTTGAGATGAGCTCTGCTCATTTTGTTACCACAGTGTATGTTGCATGTTGAACCGTGACTTTCCATTTTATAATTTCAACTTCTTCTTTATGTTGATTTATTATCACATCCAGAAACAATAAAATGATCGGTGCATCTTTTGATGTGAGGGAAGCAATTAGCTCACAGCTTCCATCCACATTGGAGTCAAGCATATACACATATATACACATATATATATTATTTCATACATGCAGAGAGAGTTCAACTGCTTAGTTTAATTATATCTGATGCTCACCAAATAAGCTTGAATGATTTAAGGCAATCATAACCTTTAAGGAATAAATATTTATGCTTTCTAGTTCTTCGTGCTCATAAAAAGCTTTGCAATAGATGGATTTGGAATACAAATAAACTCTGTGGACTGAATTTAATGTCATAATGCAATATAAGCTTTCGGTATGAACCGCACATAACCTGGGCTGGACTAATACCTAAACGTAAACCGCAGAGAACCTAACACCCACCCCCACACACTGCGCATTTCATGATGAAGTTTAGGCAAATCTTACTACAAAACAATACTGAGGAGGGGGAGGATAAAAGTGATCTTTTCCATGAAGTTTCTGATTATTGTTAGAGCCAAGGAGCCCTGACTAGCAAGTCGTGCGTTTTGAGAACATCTGTCCATTTTTAAGATTATCTCAGTGCAGATGCATTTTACTGTCGCTTAGAAACACAAGCAACCTTCGTCTCAATTTAACTGCAACGAGGACATTACAAGGACAAAGGAGGACAACAGCAGACAAGTGGAAGGTTCAGAAATCTGAAGATCCTCTGCAAGGGATACACCGCCCTGATTTGCACCCCTGAGGAGCAGATGCTGATTTGCATCCCTGATGATGGAACCCGGAGCGGAGAGCTGGGGTGCCTGAGGCTCCGCTGCTGAGGCTGGGGCTCCCCTACCCCTGTGCATGGGGGTCTGGGGGCTCCACGCACCCGCCTCCAGCTTGCTGGTCCCCACAGCCGTGCTGCAAGCCCCACCTCAGGAACGGCCGCACGTCACCGGGAGCAGAGCAGAAGGACCGCGCCGGGCACAGCTCCTGCGCTGGAGTCGCTCCCCCCCCTCAGCAAACCCTCCTGCAGCAAAACCCTTCCCGACGCGAGTCGGGGGCACAGCCGGCCAGCAGCCCGGAGCCAGGGCTCCCGGGCTCAGCTCCCCCCGGCCCCAGCTTCAACCCCCGGAATGTTTTCTCTCCTCGCTGCTCCCGGGCAAGGGCAGTTCGGGGAGGCCAAGTCCCACAGCCGCTCCAGCCGAACTGGGAATGGTTACAGCCGCTCTGGCTGAACTGGGAATGGTTATAATGGACAACCCCGTCACCCGGCATGTCTGAATTGGCATTTTTACGCTGTTGCTTAAGCACCTGAAGAAGAGAATGGGAAATTCCCCATCACATAACTGACCCACTGTGCCTCACCTCCAGCAGAAACCACCGTCCCCAGGCATGCACCAGGAGTCAAATTAAATTAGATGGTAGATTTTTCCCAGAACAGACAACTAACTTTTCCACCTTTGTTATTTCTAGCAAAGAGTACTTAAAGGGTATTTCTTTTTTTACCCCGTACCACACAGACAAATAGATCACTGTTGCTAGCTCCCTCCTCTACTTGCTCGTGGCCAAAACAGGCCTCAGGAGAGGGAGCAGACACATTACTGATGCTCGCGACCCAGTTGAAAGGGATAGGACAGATTTTCAGGGCAAAACTGTTCTTTATAAATGTTTACTCTGTGCCTCAGCAGACCCATCGGCTCTCATCCCTCCGTTACACAGCGCAGGGATGTTAACGACCCGCGTTAACAGGAATCATGCTGCCCATGGCAAAATAACGTGACTGGTCCTGGACCGCCCCGCAGCTGGCTACAGCCGTGGAGGTTTCCTGCTCCTCCTGTTCAGTTGTAATTCTTACCTTTTCCAATTAAACCGTGGCACTTCCAACATTATCTTAAAGCTTAGTTAGCAGTTCGGCAAGGGTTTAAGCCTAATTTCCCTCACTGTGATTCAAGAAGCCTTTAACAGAACTGCACCCAAAAGAACAGGGGCCACATAATTTATTTTAATGTATTCATATTGAAAATATCCGTAGCATGGGCCTAATCTTACCCCCGGTGAAGTCAGCACAAGTCTCTCTGTTGAGCTTTATGGGCACTGAATCACGCTCCCGAAACCAAAGCTTTTTTTCCTGCAACACATTTGCCTCTTGCAAAGCCACTCTTTATGCCATGGGACGAAAGATCTTAATGCATTATTGAACAGCATAGTTTGTCATTCATATTTATTTTAGCTAAATATATCTCAGAACTTGTTTTTATTAATGGCTTTGTAAGACTGCCATAAGAGCACAACGTGCAGCGGCACCGGGCACACGCACGCAGAGCCGACACAGCGAGGCGCTCAGCCTACGTGGGAACCCATCGCGATAACGTTTGTAAGAATTTCTAAAATTCAACTACACGATCGAAATACTTGTTTGGTGAGAAACCCACAATGGAACAGGAAATTGTGTTTCCCACAGTGAAGAGGTGGAGGGATGGGGCGACGAAGGGTGGGAGGGCCGTCGCCACGCTGAGGGCAGGGCACTGTGGG
The DNA here is from genome assembly GCF_000690835.1 of Fulmarus glacialis. NCBI lineage: Eukaryota > Metazoa > Chordata > Aves > Procellariiformes > Procellariidae > Fulmarus > Fulmarus glacialis. Next base: position 52,468 of record NW_009212280.1, read on the forward strand.
GTGGCACTGCCCACCCAGTACCGTGTGCCCGGGATGTTTGCTGGTCTGTGAAACGACCAGCTCCCCTGACGCTGGGCTTTACAGACCGAGCTGCAGGGCAGGTGATGCTCTGCCGGCTGCGATGCCATGCACCGAAGACGGTTACTCCTGCGCTCGCCTACGTGGAGGCTGTGTGGCCACAGCAAAGCTGCACCTCGGCTGCAGAGCTCCCCCTGACCCGCCGACACGTATGGCCACGGCAAGGCTTCATCTTCAGAACAAATGAGCATGGAAATACTGGTGCAAGGGTTGGACCGGCGCACCGCACCTGGTGCGGAACAGGATGCTCCAGTGCCCAGCGATGGCCCAGCCTGCGCCGCCATCCCGTTCAGCAGTAAGAAAAAAGGCTGAGGTTCTCATTTCAAAAACTGAATGTTTTCCATATACCTGAAAACACCCCTGTTCCATTCATCCTTTTCATCTTTTCTCACCTTTTATGATGTACCTCAGATTTGCCCGTAGTTACATATTTGTTTCAAAAATATGAAAAGCACATTTAACTGAAGCATTCTTTCTATACCATTGGGATTAGATGGTTAAAGAGGAATATAAACGGGAGGCATTTTTGAGAATATTAATCCTGTTTCGCCTGAAATAATCCAGCCAGGAATAGTTTTTAAAAAACTCACGAACTCAAACTTTGCCTTTCCAGCTACTGGTTTGCGCACCTTATCAGTCACAAGAAATAATGTATACAAGTGAACCACCACCCTTCTTCCTAAGCACGATCCCTCCCACACCCTTGGTCAGAACATCCACGGGCTCATCCCCAGCGACGGGTACCCAGGCCAAGCAAGCCAGGCCACCACCACCACACACTCACGCGTGCCAAGGCAGGGAGATACTTTCATTAACGCTACATACAAAAATGGCTGGGGTCATAATTGATCAAGATACCTACTGAGCACTAGGAATTACAAGTCATCGAAGTGATTTCAATACCAAGTAACTTCCATCCCAGCAGAGAAACTCCAGCAGGTTCCCACAGACCAGGACCCACCGGCCGTGGGTGCTGTTCAGGCACACCAAATCCCCCCACAACCTCTATCGGGCCCCTTCCCTTAGCTCTAGAAGACTGTTTCCCAGTGAAAAACTACAAAAAAGGAATTATTCTTTCTGCTATTTTTCGCTAATAACCATCTGCCTGTATTTGCTTGTCAAATTCTGACCTACCATTAAGAGAAAAGAAAGAAAATAAAGGATATTTATTTTGACGAGGATGACATGACAGCAAACATGTCCTCAGTAAATCACACCGAATAAGAGAAATACAAACTAATTATTCAATGCAGGAAGGGGTTGCTTGGGAGAAGGAGGAGCTGTGTAAATCTGGTCCCGCGGCCCCCTCCCAGGCAGAACTGAGGGGCTCCGGAGGGAAGTCGCTGCTGCAGGGATCCATTTCCACCGATCCCATCTACTCCCAGCACAGGTGATAACTCCAGAGAGAAAGCACCACCCCACAATGGCACCTTCTGGACAACGGGGAGAGAAAACGCCTCTCCAGCACGTACCCCAACGCCGTAGGAAGAAAGATGGGGAGAAGGAGGTGGGACACGGATGACAAGCGATGCCCCCCCCTCAGGAGGGTGCTGCTGCTGGCACCCACTCCCCGCTCGCAGGAGCCGGGCTCCGGCGGCTGTCCTGGGACCTGCGCCGGGAGCAGAGAGCGGGCAACGCATCTGAGCCGTTCTGTCGGTTCTCACCAGGTTTGCAGCCCTGGCCTCTGCGGGGCAGCTGGGAGCCCCCCTGCCCGGGGCTGGAGACGCTGGGGCCCGGAGGTACCCCACGCCTGCGTCATCGGCACAGCAAAGGATGGCACGAACCTGCTGGAGCTGCTCTTCAAAGGACTTCGTAACCATGACTGTCGAACGGAGGACTTGCAAGAGCCATTTTGGACTTGAAATAGAAATTTCTGCGAGACCTTCAGCTACAAACCCGAATGGACTCAGGTGAGGGGTGTGCCACAGGCTGGGACTCAGCACCGGCCCCGGTGTCACTGATGCACCAGCCCGCCCGGCACCGACACATCCCTGCAAGGCGGGCAGGGAGGGACGGCGATGCTGCCGCAGCTTTGGGAATCTCCCCGCCGTCGGGACTGCGGAATCTCCCAGCCGTCGGTACTGCTCCCCCGGCCCCGCTACCATCCCAGCAGCTGAACTTCGGAAATGGGGAAACTCCCGGGCACAGTATTTGCTAGAGAGCAGCACCGGGCAGGAGCAGAAGGCGAGCGAGCAGTCCTGCCCCGGGAGATCTTGCAGCAGGAAACCACAGCAAAGCAGGGATGTGCAACACCCCTTGGTCCTACCACAAACTGGCTTTTAAACACGAAAGCTTCATTGCCTGGGTGCATTTCAAATTAATTCTATGATATCTTAATAAGATCAAGACGCATCATTAATGTATTTGTTATTTAAAAACCATCTTTAAATCGGGTAAGTAATTTTTCTACTGGAGACTACTGTCCAAATGGCATCCATTATAAAGTTCACCGACTTAAAGATAAACTAAGAAAAACCGCTGTGCCTTGGCTGCTGAGAGATGGAGGTTACGCACGGGTGTTACTTGTTACTGAAAAGCTCCCATCAGAGCCCACTGGAGTCAACAGAAAGACACCAAGAACCTTGGAAGGAGGACAGAAATATTTGACACTTACACTTTAAATAGTTCAGAGAGAAGACAACAAACAGAAAGTATATTTTAGCACCCTTGTATATAGCTAACCAGTGCATAGACCTGCCGAAGGGCAGCACCTCTCAGTTACGTTCCCGCAGGCGCTGCCTGCGCTGCCAGCCCAGGCGCACACACGACGTTGCAGGGCAGGGGCCGTGCACGGCAGCAGCACCAGGAACCCTCCTCCCGAGCTCGTGACAGGCCTGCCCAGACGTTGGAGTTATCCCGTTTAGTCTGCAGGGCTCGGGAGGGCAGCGCTTTCCACTCCCGTGAAAACTCTGGGGTCTCCGCTCCTGTTGTTTCCCAGCTTAATCTTCTGACTGAGGCAAAGGCCCGGAAGATTTACATCGCTTAACCGGCTGAAGTGCAGCGCTGCTGGGCTGACCGCAGCGCTGAGGCTGAGATCCGCACAAATACCAGCCTCCGCGGTGATGGCAGCCTCCTGCCAGTGCAGCTGCTCTCAGCCGTGGGAAGATGGGAATCTCGCTTCCTATTTTCATCTATCCTAGTACCTTGTTTTGTTCCTGGAACACCTGTGTTTTAATTCCTCTGCTTTGTTAGAAGTTTTATTCTTGCTTATTTGTATGTATATTCATTACACCCTGCTGTGTACAGACAGGAGCGCCTTTGGTTGCTAAAGACAGAGAAAATTCTCAGTGGTGTAAAGCCCAAGAATGTAATTTTCAAAAATGTGCCCATGACCAAAGAGTAGAAAACCTATTACGGTATAATTTTGTTGACTTTCGAGTCGCTGATGCAACACCGAAAATCCCACACTCAATAAGAAGCCCAGCAGGTACCCCAAGATATGCTTATTTCTAAGTCAAATGTGAGCCGCAATGATTCTTTTTTACATCCAAATTGAAATGTAATGAGAATGTATTAACAAAGAGTATTAAATATTCAGTGGTCTGGCTCTGCTCGGGAAAGGCTTTACCTTACACTTCCAGAGGGACCCGCAAAGCAATGCTGACGTAAGGCAGGCTTTGCGCTTTGCCCTTTTGATACCATTTAGAGGAATTACACTTCTGCATGGAAAAAATCAGACAAACCCCAACTAACCAAACCCAGAAAAGCCTAAAGCAGGACACAACCTATAAATATGAAATAAAATGCTAATATTGAATCTAAACACTCAAAGGAGCTTTCCTTAAAGCAGCAGATACAGCTGCTGTTTCCTTTCGCAGTGAGTACCTACAGAAAGCAACAGTTTTGGGAGCAGAGCACACTACTCACAAACTTGCCATCAGTTCCTTATTTCTTCCTGATGATAATCCTGAATGCGTACAAACTCATGGAGCGGATGATAATAGTGCTGTAAAACCTGTTTCAGAGACGAGGAGAAATTCTGGCACTGAGCACATCAAACCCTTCCTTGTCTTCCAAGGGTCAGAATTTTCCTCAAATTTTTCCTGGGTTCTGTGGATTTTTCAGACTAAAATCTGTGCTCAGCAAAGAATGGAGCACCTATTAATAATCTAAAGGGATATAACATCAGATTAAGAGAAAACATAACAAACCAAAGAAACAACCCTTGCATATACCTGAAAAATAGCCACAAATGTACCAGGTGTGCTGCAAATGGGTAACTCCTGTTGACTGCATGGAGACCCCTGGTTTGAAAGGTGGTCTTAATTCACAAACATGAAAAAAAATGCTGCAGTACTGTATCCCTAAGAACGTTAAGTGTAAGATGGACACGCTGCATCAGAGCAAAGGTCCTTCCCGACCAGCACCCTGCTCCCAGCCACAGCTAATTGCAAATGCTGTGAGAAGAGTGTAGGAATGGTGCAAGGATGTAGTGACATAGAGGGAAAAGGTGTAAGAAAAAAAGCATGGAGATAGCATAATATTTCAATAGGATACTCTTCCAACCTTTCAAATACCCCTGGCTCAAAGAATTGAATAAACCTTAATGGGCTTTTTTTGTCCACAAATGTCTCCAGTAACTCTTTTGCATTCATCAAGATAAAACCACACAGAGGCTTTGGCATTGACAAAACTCTTTAGGAAGGAGATCCAAATATTCTATGTCTTGTTTGTTTAACATCTGATAACTCTGTGTCTTTGTGAGAGGCTGATACTTGCTTACGCTCCCCACATCTCCCATGACCTTACAGATCTCTATCACGTCCTCTCCCACCCTGCCCTTCGTCCCTGTTCCAGCCGAAGGGCAGGAGGTTGCTTATCTGTTCTTCTGGCGCTGCCCTGAACACTGCAGCCAAAGGGTCATCAACGAACAGGAATCAAGATCGTATTTAGATAGAGAGATATATACACACATATATGTATGGCTCATTCAAAAATAATCAAGCTATTGTAACACTGCCAAATTACAAAACTGAAGAAGAAAAGCATTAAACTGAGAAGGAATCTTACCCAAATTCCTGGAAACTGCTGGAAGGAACAGAAAATTGAAGAGCAGATGAGTGAAGCCATGCAGTAATCAATTCCTCAGCAGCAGCTAACGAGCACGTCTACATTGCAGGGCAGGCGCGTGCCAGCCTCATCCCGTACCTAGAAGATGTTGCCCTCCCTTGTAGACACAGCCATCGCGACACGGGCACCGTGACAGCAAGAGGGAAAGGTGTCTGTGCCCAGTGCAGCATCTACGTCATCTTGTCGCTACGGTGGCTGACCAATTTTACAAAATGCTCCTCGCTGTCTGAGGCACTGAGCTCGAGGTGTTAAGTCTGAGAGGGATTTGATCCTGGGCACTACACGCAGCCCTTGGCTGAGCTGAGAAACGCGTCTAATACCCAGCTGCTGCCGCGGGTAGCTCGGCAGTTTGGAGCTAACTGCTGGGAATGAAAATCCAATGCGCGATGCTGCAGGGAAACCACAGCTTGCTTATAAAAATCATTGACAACATTTCACATTTAACTCATTTCTGTTGTCTCTCTAATGTCTCCTGTGGGATTTGGACTTGCACTGAGGGAAAGAAACAGGGGTAAAGTTCAAAAATCTTGAAAAAAAAGACAATAACCTAAAGAACTGTGTAACCAGGATTGAGCCGGTCAGGCAAGAAGCATCAGAAGGAACCCACTGCCTGATACAAACCAAACCCAGCAGAGAAATGTAGTCTTTTTGCTGGCGAGGAGGGTCACAGGCAGAAGAGCCCGCTGCAGGGTGGTTCGGTAATAAGGAAACAGAATAAAGCTGTATCTGGTCCAATTTTTTCATTATTGAAATATTACTTTAGAGGAATTTGCTTGTTCCCAGCCCCTCGGGCGCTCGCCCAGGTGAATGACATCGCCACCAGAGCCAGGACAAGGCGATGCCGACACTCGTCATCCCACCTGCCCCACCAGGACCCCCCCTTGCTCATCTCGGTCCGGCCAAACTCTTGTCAGCAACAGGGAGGATTAGTTTGTAAAAATTCCTGAAACATAAACACGCAGTTTACTGCAGAAAAGAGGAGAGGAATGAAATAATAATTTCAATCACCATGTCTAATAGCCAGTAACAGTCAGACACAGAAACACACCAATTTATTTTTATTATCGCTCTTATCATTTTATGACCCCAGAAGTTAGTGAAGATCAGGGCCCAGGGATTTGCTTCCTTTAGAGCAACATCCATCACGATCAGGTAATTTGGGGCAATAGTGCTTATCTGCAAAGGACAAGAGAAGTCTCTTGGCTTGAACAAAGGAGGAATTGAACAGTAACAAAAAAAAAACAGGTTTTACAAACCACGCAGACTCCTCCAGCTACATCCAGCCCCTCAGCTCTGCTTCCACCTTCTCCTGAAGGTCACAGCACGTTTTTCCTCAAGGCCATTTTCAGTTGGCTAAAGCCGAGGCTGCCTAGAAGCCACCTTTGCTGAATTCCCTTTCCTCACTCTGTTTCTTTGAAAATATACGTCCATTAAAAACATTCAGCACTTTCTGAATCTGATGATCTTTTTCCCTCTGCTTCAGATCGCAAAACGTGTTTCCTATTTTGAGCAGAGGCCACCCTCACCGGTCTGTAAAGGTGCTGCTGGGTGAATCCTCGCAAGAAACGCCTCCAGCACGGCGGGCACGGACACCGCCCGGCTGCTGAAAGGTTTAGCAGAGCCCACCCCTAACTAAACCAGCAAAAAGTCAAGAGTCCGGCAGAGCAAACCTGGCCTGTCCCCCCCGCGTGCCCCACCTCCGGCGCTGGGTTACTGGCGAAAGCCTCCAGCGCGCGGCGCACACCGTGGTGCCACGCAGGAGGGCGCGGTGGCCGCGGCCACCTCCAGAAACCAAAAGCTGGCGGGGGGGGGG
>NW_009212280.1:59459-62233 GCF_000690835.1 Fulmarus glacialis
CAATCACTGTAATTTTCCCTGGCACCTACCATGAAAGTCGTTAGGGAGGATTGATGGTGCGTACCTGCGCACGGCTGCTGAGCGCTCCCTCACCTGGAACGATGGCCCCTTGACTCCTCCGTTGGAAACCAGAGAGAAACTGAAGCAAATTTAACAACGAGATGCAAACAGGATTTGTTTACCAGTTTATTGAGGAGGACAGGCCATGTGTGAACAGCATTTACACCAGGAGTTTAAGAGCACATTTTCCACAGACCCCATGTAAGCCTCGGCCAGGCTTGCTGGGTGGAGTGGTGCAGGATTCGCCCCCGGTTTTCCCCTCCTCTCGTGCGATACAAGTGTGAGGGGGCTGATCTGCAAGCAGTTTTTGCTTGTTCCAGTGAACGGAACCGAACATGAAGCTAAAGCCAAACCGAACATCTACTGGTTCACAACTAGCCAGACAGGGAGGGCTGCCGGTGAGGAGAAACACCTGGAAAGCCGGTTAGCACAGCAAGGGCCATAAAACTGCCTCGTTCCGCCTGTTTTTCAGCAGCAAACGTATAGAGATCTATCATTAAACGGTGACGCTCTTTAGAGGAGACAAGTCGTGCTGCGAGTACATGTTGAAGGCACCCCGTGGGAGAGCCGCAGACGGCATGTCACCTTCTTCAAGGGGACCAGGATAACACCAGCCATTCTTATGATCCTTTATACGGATGTCTAAGCAAGTCTTCATGTAAAACAGCCCCCTGAAGCATCAGCAGGCCTTACAAGCCACCGGCTACTCCATCCGCAGGGGAGGAAGGTGAGTAGCACATCCCAGGGATGCCCGACCCCAGTGCCCACTGTGCCCCGCCTGATGCACAGCCCCGACCGAGGCCGGCGAGCTGTACAGCCCACGGACCGCTTGTGCAGGCAGGGGGAAAAAAGGAGAAGGCTTCTGTAAACCAAGACTTCCATAGTTTCCTATCCAAATCGAAACAACACTTCAAATTTTGGCAGCACCATTGCTTTTGGCAGAATTACCCCGATTGCTTTGCAGGGTAATTTTTGTCCAGGTTTCCCGTGGTTTTATTTTTGTTTGAGTTTTCCTATTTTTAGATTTAAAAAAAAAAAAAAAAAAAAAAGGAAATTGCGATTGAAGATCTATTTTGGTACTGTACTGGAAAGTAGCAAAAATAGTGTATTCAGTGACCTGGGATGGAAAATAGAAGAATGGCAACGAGACGAGGGTGAAGGGCGATACCAAAATGAAGGTATGTTTCCAGAAAGGAAGAGCTCTCAGCCCGGCACAGATACGAGGGACTCGGGGGCATCACAACAACCTGGAAAAAGCATTAGCTGGCTTATGAATTTTGACACAGAATCATATGGGTTTTTAGTTAAAAATGGATAGTGTAGAAGCTTAGTCACCTCATTGCTATTCCATCAGATTAATAAATTGCCCTATAAGGAGGTCAGAAAATTAGTATAGGACTTTCACTCTTTGGTTAAATTAAAAATAGTAACATGACACACATAACTACAGATAGATAGATATATATACACACATACATGTGCGCCTGTATAGCTCTGCAGCAGAAAGACAACACGGAGAACTATCACCAGTCTTTTCTAAAGAATACACCCATTTTTCCACCTTTACACCAGAATCCAGCCAATATGGTACCAAGAATAACCATTTAATGAATGTGAAATAAACAAATTCCAACTTCTTAATTACAGTTGTTTGACTTGGAGTGGCTTTAGGAGGTAAATGTGGCAGAAGGCTCTTCCCCAGCGAAGCACCAGCAGCACCCCCCAAACGCTCCACACACTGCACCCCTCGCATCCCCCCCCCGACCGGGAGGGACTGTGACTCCGACGGCACAGACTACCGAAGGGCTGTCCTGCTCCGGTGGCTTTTACAGCCCTCCTCAAGCCTGACTTACAGCGTACTTAGGTATTTTATAGACAAGTATATGTAGCTTTGAACAGAAACCCAGACTGAAGATACCTTTTAAAAAGCAGGCGCAGAAATACGGCAGCCGCTCTGAGGAGCCAGCGGCCACCAGCATCAGCCCAGCGCCCTTCACCCCTCGCTCGTCACGAAGGCCAGTAATGAGCTCTTTAGCGATGAGCCTTCTCCCTCCTCGCTGGAGCTGCCCCAGGCACCGCCGGCCTGGCTCCAGCACAGTACTCCTTAGCCTGGCTCCTACGGAAGCAGAGTTTTTTCATCATACCTTCTTTTTTAGGGGATATTTGCCCAAACATACCCGTGTTCCTCTACAAATACATTTGAAACTGCTAGTAGCTCTTGTACAAATCCGAAAAGAAAGGTCGATCTTTCAAAGACCGAATGAATACCTCCGTGTTCACGAACGGCAGGGCAGGGGGGAGGAGAGAGATGCTCTGAGTGCTCGGGCTGAAAGAAGGTGACGGCAAAACCTCATCTTTTCTCAAGTGCCCGAGCATCCCCGAGAAAGGAAAGCGCTCTGATTGTCAAAAAAACTTCACTTGAAGTTTGCACTTAAATACCAGGAGGCATAAATCCGTAGGAAACTAGCCCTCATTAGGTCAGAGGATTATTTAAGGAGGTAATTGCATGCTTACTGGCCGACAGACACGGCTGTCTCGGCAATCAAGCGCAAGTGATCTCCTCCGACTGCCGCTGAATTCTCCTGCTTTCGGAAAGCCTTGTTTTATCGTCCTTTACCACCGAGGAATTAAGAGCTGTTTGGGTTTAGCTGCGAGGACTCTGCCCGGATTTAATTCCCGGGGATTTGCCGCAGTGAGCGATGCTCCGCTGCACG
>NW_009212281.1:0-3182 GCF_000690835.1 Fulmarus glacialis
TTTATTTATTATTTAATTAATCATGTGGTTATTGTAAACATGTAGTCAATATAATAGTCATGTGATACAGAGCTGATATTCTTTCTCAACTGAAAAAGTTTTGATAGTTACAGAAAGTGAACTTTGCAGAAATTAGTTTTTGCTGTTCAGAAGATAAAGATCCCTTCTTAAAACACAGAGGTTTTTGTATTTTTTTCGGAGTAGAAACTAAGAGGAAATAGATTTAAGAACTTATACACTGACCAGTAACAAAAGAAATATGACTATACAGCTATATAGTTTTTTATAGTTAAGCACGGTTTTGTTTGGTGGGTTTTTTTTTTTTATTATATGTTTGTTTACTTTTAGACTCTTTCTTCAGTATCAAATTCTGGTTTATTAAGTATTACTTGCTATCAGTATATTTTTGCTTTAGTTAATAAACTTCCTTTTGACAAAACCAGCCTTAGTTGGGATCTACTTGTTAAGTAGTAGTTTACCTTTGCTGAAACAGAAAATTAGTATAAAATGTATAGTTTCAACATGGCAAATACATATAATTAAATGCTATTATTAGTGTAATGAACATATTAGGAATTAACATTTAGGACGCTGGCTAACTATTTTTTGAAATAGATTTGATAGAATAGCTAGGCTTTTTTGCTATTTTTGTGTTGTCTTCTATTTTGTGCATTACTGTTCAGAAGGAACAGTGATCTGAAACATTTCAACTATCCTAGTATTATCTTTAAGAAATTGCATTGCTTGACCTTTTTCTCAGTAGTTTGTGACTTGTGATTGTGCATCATGTAGATGCTTGTAAAATGTTATTCTGGAGGAAAGTAAACAAAGATCTATCCATAAGGTTGGCTCTAAAGCTTAATCTGTTGGCACTTTGTTGGATGTTTTTTAAAATTCAGATTTGTGTGATGAAAAAGCTGCAATATATTGAATGCATTTGTAAAGTTTTCTGAATAGCAGGGATGTCAAGAACAGGCTTTTGATTTAGTGGCTCAGAAATAGATTTCTAGTGCTGTACTATGGGAGCTCCCTCTTGGTCCATCTTTCCTGACAGTCATGTGTGGACAAGTAAAGGAACCTAAAAAGGCAACAAATGATTCTGTTTCCACAGTATACTCTCAGAATCACAGAATTGCAGAATGGTTGAGGTTGGAAGGTGTCTAGTCCAAACCTGGGCTCAAAGCAGAGCCAGGTAGAGCAAGTTGCTCAGAACTGTATTCAGTCTGGTTTTGAATATCACCGAGGATGGAAACTCCACAACCTGTTTAGGCAACCTGTTCCAGTGTTCAACCACTCTCATAGCAAAAGTTTTTCTTATGTTCGGAGGAAATTTCTTGTGTGTCAACTTGTGCCCATTGCCTCTTGTCCCATCACTGGGCACTATGGAGAAGAGTCTGGCTCCATCTTCTTCATTCCTTCCCATCAGGTGTTTACACACACTAATAACATCACCCTGAGCTTTCTTTTCTCCAGGATGAAGAGTCTCAGCTCTCTCAGCTTCTCCCCATATGTCAGATGTTCCAAGCCCTTAATAATCTACATGGCCCTTTGCTGGACTTGCTCTGGTATGTCCATGTCTTTCTTATACGGGGGAGCCCAGACCTGCACAATGTATTCCAGATATGGCCTTGCCAGTGCTGGGTAGCGGGGAAGGATCACCTCCCTCAACCTGGCAATGCTTCTTCCAGTGCAGCCTGGCATGGTTTTGCACTTCCTTGCCACAAGTGAGCATTGCTGGCTCATCTTCAATTTGTTGTCCACCAGGACTCCTAGGTCCTTCTCTGCAAAGTTATTTTCCAGCTAGTTGTCCCCCAAGATGTACTGGTGCCAGTGATTATTATTCCCCAGAGGCAGGACTCTGCAGTTCCCATTTTTCTGAAGTTCAAGAGATTCTTGTCTGAGTGTAGCTCCTTCTGGTGTATCCGCCATTCCTCACAGTTTTATATTGTCTGAAAACTTGCTGAGGATGAACTTGTCATATCATCCAGGTCATTAACAAAGATGTTACACAGTACTTGCTCTAGTTCTGACCCCTGGGGTACCCCAACAGTGACTGGCCTCCACCTGGACTTTGAAACACTGATCACTATGCTCTGAGCCCAGCCAGTTTTCAGCCCACCTCACTCTCCACTTATCTAACTCATACTTTGTCAGCTTGTGTATGAAGATGTTATGGGAAATAGTGTCAAAAGCCTTATTAAAGTCAAGACAGACAACAACCACTGCTCTCCCCTTATCCACCAGCCAGTCATCTCGTTATAGAAGGCTATCAGGTTGGTCACACATTTCTCCATCATAAATCCATGCTGACTACTTTGGATCACCCTTGTCTTATACCCTCTTGGCCTGTAGTTTCCTGGATTCACCTTCTTGTCCCTCCTGAAGAAAGAAATGGCATTTTGTTTGTTTTAGTCCTCAGAAACCTCTCCAGTCACTATAAACTTTCAAAGATAATCAAGAGAGGATTCATAGACATCAGCCTGTTCCCTCAGCACCCGTGGCTTTATCCCATCAGGTCCCATAGACTTGCATAGGTCTGGTTTGTTTAAATGTTCCCAAACCTGCTCCTTCTCCATTGGCAGTGAGTCTCCCTTTCTGCAGACTTTCAATCTGGTCCCAGAGGCCTGGGATTCCTGAAGGCCAGTCCTACCAGTAAAGACTGAGATGAAGAAGGCTTTGAGTATTTCAGTGTCCTGGTTTCGGCTGGGATAGAGTTAAATTTCTTCCTAGTGCTGTGTTCTGGATTTAGTATGAGAAGAATGTTGATAACACACTGGTGTTTTCAGTTGTTGCTAAGTACCCTGCTAGTCAAGGACTTTTCAGCTTCCCATGCTCTGCCAGGTGCACAAAAAGCTGGAAGGGAGCATAGCCAGGACAGCTAACCAACTGACCAACAGGGTATTCCATACCATATGACGTCATGCTCAGTATATAAGCAGGAGGCATGGTCCTGGAAGTAGCAATCACTGTTTGGGTATCAGTCAGCGGGTGGTGAGCAATTGCATTGTGCATCACTCATTTTGTATATTCTACCATTATTATTATTACTATTGTTATTATTATCATTATTATTTTCCCTTTCTTTTCTGTTCTATTAAACTGACTTGTCATGGTTTAACCCCAGCCAGCCACTGATCCACCGCTGTGGATGTAGTCTACCTGGACTTCACCAAAGCCTTCGA
>NW_009212282.1:0-561 GCF_000690835.1 Fulmarus glacialis
TGCGACCCCCCGCCCCAGCCCAGCCGGGGTGTGTGGGGAGCGTGCAGGGAGCATGTAGCCGTATTTAATTATCCCAAATGCAATAGCCAGGAGCAAAGATGATGGGGTTTTTGTATCTCCTATTTTGTAATGACCAGCAGAGCCATTCGGATGGTATTTTGTACTAAGATAATCGCCTATTTTTGAACGAAATAAATGCGGTTGGTTGGCTTGTGGGTTTTTCTTCCTTTTCGAAGCCATTTCTCGGGTGAGTTTTGGCACGACCACACCAGGATCTCTCCCTTGGAGGCATCTGGGATTTGGTGAGAGTATTCCCCAAGCCCTTCCCTCGCCTGCCTTGGCTCCGAGCAAGCGGCACGGCACAGCCCTGGTTGCACTAGGGATGGAGATCGCTTTTATTTAGTCACTCGAGTGCTTTAGTACAGAAGAACAGATATACAGAGATGATACATGTTTGTGCTTCAACACTTTCAAACATTTAGATTCCAGTAATTTCAAGGTAAACAAGTTCCAAGACAGACTAGATTTTTTTTTTTTTAAGTTTTCCTTTTTGATAAATTA
>NW_009212282.1:595-1148 GCF_000690835.1 Fulmarus glacialis
AAAAAAAATAATGTCCAACATACAAGATCCTGAAGCATTTGCATTGCTAAACCGAGAAGGAACTCAAACGGGGTGGGAGGACCAAGGAGGAACCAACAAATATCAGTGCAATGATACAGCCTTTGCCCTAAAAATATATATTTAACTTTATGGGCAAGGAACAGACGGGGAGGGAAAGGGGGGCTAACCACCAACAAGGCAAGAAAGAGAGATTTTGGGGAAGGAAAAGGGGGTCACAGCCTTCAGGGGGAGAGAACAAAACGATGGACCCCAAAATATTGCAATGCATCTAATGGCAGGGGAGGGCGGGGGCAATCCTGGGGTGTAAAAATAAAAAAACCCAACTAAAAATCAGAGGTGTGGTTAAATCACGATACACCAAGCTTGTAAGAACATCACAAGACACAGTCATTAATATACACAGAGTCCGGAGGGGGGGCCCGGAGCAGGGGGGGCCTCGGGGCGACGGCACGCTCAGAAACGCTTCACCACGGGACGACGTGAGCGGAGCCGGGCGCGAGGGCACCGAGCTTCCGCGGGGATGGATGGAGAG
>NW_009212283.1:0-10718 GCF_000690835.1 Fulmarus glacialis
CCCTCCTTACTTCGCCAAGTATCGAGAATCCTATTATTTCATAGTCACTAAGCCCAAGCCGCCCTCCGACCACCACATCTCCCACCAGGCCTTTTCTATTTGTAAACAGCAGGTCAAGAGAAGCACCTCCCCTGCTAGGCTCACTTACCAGCTGTGTCAGGAAGTTATCTTCCACACACTCCAGGAACCTCCTCGACTGTTTCCTCTCTGCCGTGTTGTATTTCCAGCAGACGTCCGGAAAGTTCAAGTCCCCCACGAGAACAAGGGCTAGCAACTGTGAGACTTCTGCCAGCCTCTGGCAGAATATTTCGTCTGCCTCCTCATCCTGGTTAGGTGGTCTATAACAGACTCCCAGCAGGATATCTGCCTTGTTGACCTTCCCCCTCATCCTTACCCACAAGCACTCGACCTTATCATCACAATCGTTGAGCTCTAGACAATCGAAACACTCACATGCTTGGAGGATGCTTGCAGAAGCTAGATACATAGAATCATAGAAACATGAATCATTTAGGTTGGAAAAGACCCTTAAGATCATTGGGTCCAACTATTAACGTAACACCACTAAGTCTACCTCTAAACTATGTCATAAGTAAACATGACATAACAGATAGAGGAGTCTGAAAATTATTTTTTGATGTAGCTTATTTAGAGGTTCTAAAAAACACTCAGTATTTTAGAGGTGTTGTGCATGCCCACAATTAGAGTTGTAGCATGAATGGGGCAAATATAGCCACTGTATAATGCAGCACTCAAGGAGTCAGTTTTAAGATCTCAGTGATGCACACATGTTGGCCTGGTTGACAAAAAAATCAGATAAGTATCTGAGAAGTTTTAAAGGACTTAGGTCTTACTTCACTAAGATCTTACATGAAAATGCTTGTGTGTGTGTCTATGCATGTGTTGCCACTGAAATTTGTTGATGTCCTAGAATTTTTGGAACTACTTATTTTAGGATTTTATTAATGAAGTCTCAAAAGCTTTAATGGAAAGTTGTGAGCACAAGATAAATTGTAATAAAATGTTGTCTATTTAAAAACTAAATGTCCTAATTAATTTTATGCATAAAACCCTATATTTCATTATAGGAAAATCAGACTGATCTTGGTAATTTGAAATTTAATTAAGAGGCAGAGAATCCTGAGACTGACTTAAGCAAGGAACATTAATCATGAGACAAGACCAAGCAAGTAAATAATGTAAGACTACAAAAGTAAAAATTAGGCTGAGTTTAAAATTGACTCTTTCTTCCTGGTCAGTTAGAGGGATTTATCATTGCTGATGATAAATAAATAGTTTAGGCTGTGTCTATACTGTAGAGTAAACATACAGTTTGGTGTGTTTTACAGACCACGTCACCTGGTTGTCAGACTGGGAGACTTATCTGGCATGTACTACAGCTTCCATTTGTGCCAGGATTTCATTTGTTCAGACTGGGAGACTTATCTGGCATGTATTACAGCTTCCATTTGTGCCAGGATTTCATTTGCATGGGAACCATAGGCTACTACCATGAGCAGTGCAGTATCTCAAAAAAATATCACTTTAAGAATAAAATTCCTGATGCTTTATGCAGCAGTCAGTTTCTCCTTATGGCTTAGTAATTGTTCTCTGCATGTTTAGTTTTATGACGTCAGATTGCTTTGAAAAACTTTTTTAAAGATGTCACATGTCAGTATGTTTATTACACCTTTTTTAATCTTTGTTTTTATTATACATTTATTAATTATAGTCAAAGACAGTCAAAGGAAGATTCTGAGTTGAAAAAGTACAAAATGGTTCTTTTACCAGAGATTCTCACAGCAGCTCCCGACATGACACTTTTCTAAGTCTTAATATAAAATGTTTAAAAACACTTGGCCTTTTCACTGAGAAACACATCTAACAGATTTACATGGAAGTACTAAACTTACCTTTTAGTTCTGTATTATTCTGCTAAAAATAAATAAAAAACCCAACAATAATACTAAACTTCAAACCCATATAATTATGGCTTATCTTTGCCCAGTTTAGGGCAAAGCACTTGTTAATGGGATGACGAAACATTTTACAGTGAGATGAAAACATCTAACAATGGTTGCTTACCTAAAAAATGGATCAGAAGAGGATTCTGGAGAACATAATACTAGCACAAATTTTAAAAAGGACATTGCTGGCATGAATAATATTTATTTTTATTATTAAATCAGAAGTCTCAAGAAGCAGTGAAATTTTATCGTGGAAGGTAAGCTACAAAGAGATATGAATGACCAGTTCGTGCCCATAGAAGTGGCAAATCAATGAAAACTCTATTTCGTGTTGATATGTTAGGTCAAAATAATTTTTGAAGTTATACTATAAATAATTTTATCCTCTTTTGAAAATGATGAAGTTGTTTTTTTTTTTTCATTCTGATATTTTAAAAGGCATAACTTAGCTTTTTTTTTTTTTTTTACTACAGTATAAGGGCGTTTGTCATATCCTGAGCAGCTGTGACTGTTCTCTGAAAACTTATGACAACGCATCACACTATGGACTAAAATGCATTCTACTAAGCATTACTAGGGATAATAATAAAGGATAGATTATTTTTTCTTTGGACAGAGTCCAGAGCAAGTAAATAAATGAAGTCAACTCCCTGAGACTCAGTTCATCCTTGATTCTCCTTACCGTAGGGTTCAAACGATTACTACAAAGCTGGTAACAATTCGTTACAGCTACCACACTACTTAGAGATTCCAGGCTGGCATATTCAAGGTAGAATAAAAATTTTCAGATCCACCTATTCAAATGGAATAAGTGTCAGGGAGAGTTCTTATTCTCTATCACCATGTTATGGGTGCTTATAGTTCATGTCACAGTCTTTCTAAGTTTGGCATGTACATTAATATATGATTTGAAAAACAGCTTTTGAAATTTAATTACAGTATTTTTTTTAATTTAATTGCAGTAAATTTTATTCCATACTAAACATTTCTGAAGTCCCTATAAAACATTTTTAATCCTGACAAGATATTGACTATAATGAGCTATAATGACGATGATAAATTATACAAAAAAAAATTATGAATATTACTTTCTTTTATCAGCTTTCCTTTCCATCCACTCTGGATGATCCTTTCTTCTTGTACTGTTATGGAAAGAAATTGAACATTTCTGAATAGCTTTCTCAATAACATTATTTAGCATGTATTTTTCACATCTCATTTGATTAGTTACTTCTTTAAATTATACAAGACCGGTTCATTGTTTTGTTGAGATCTTTTCCTTATCCATGATTATTTACTCAGTATATCCTATTTCTTATTAACAAGCAAGGAAAAAGAAAAGTTTGTTAGAAAGACACATTCTTCTAAAGAACATACATTAAGCAAATATTTTGCCCAAGAGAAACCCATACCCAAAAGTGAAAAAGGGGTTTTGTACTTTATTTTTCTACGGCACTTATCAGTGGCTAGTATGCTCTTGAGGGTAAAACTAGCTGTATTTTAATTAGATAACAGTGAATATTTTAATGAGGACTAGTTAATAATTAATGTAATATACAACTGGTAAGTTTTTCAAAATACTAAAATGTATATTTAATATTGAAATGCTGTATTTTTGTTATAAGAAAAAATAAGAAAAAACATACAGTCCTAAGTTTCCAGTGTGCTATGAAGAGATATTGAAAAATGTTTATGAAACCACGATGTGGAATTAAGTCCACATACATATATAACAGCAATGTAGGCTGCACAATG
Source organism: Fulmarus glacialis (assembly GCF_000690835.1). Classification (NCBI taxonomy): domain Eukaryota; kingdom Metazoa; phylum Chordata; class Aves; order Procellariiformes; family Procellariidae; genus Fulmarus; species Fulmarus glacialis. Next base: position 3,723 of record NW_009212283.1, read on the forward strand.
ATTTTGGTGGTTTATACCACAGTAATGAAGTAGAGAAGTAAGACTGAAAGTTAGGGCAGGATTCAGCAGCCCATATGTAGGTATCTAGTGTCATTTGAGGTCTCTTAAGGTATCAAGGATATTCATATATGTTTGACAAATACGACAGTGACTTTCTGGCAGACTCATGACCTTTCATTTAATCCTGCTATGGTCAGGTGAGACACTGGAGGGTATTTGAAAAAAAACTGGCATACAGACAGCTGAATCCTACCTTTGGGAAGCATTGTGGTGAGTTCTTCAGTGGTTACTGTTGTCCAAATTTAAGGCTCTGTAGGTGAGCTCAGTGTCCAAGCACCCATCAGGATCAGTAGAGTGGCAATAAAGTGCATAAAACCTAGGCAGTTCAGCCTACCCCAAAATGAGATATTAGGGGTGGGATTCTGTTCTCTAAATGAAGGCATCTAGTCATTTCTAGGCACTGTGAGGTGCCTTTCCTAGCTTCCACTCTGCTGTAGAAGGAAGCAGATCTTTTATAATTTCTGTGTCTGTTGGGTTTATGTGGCAAGGTTTTGGTAGTGGGGGTGCTACAGGGGTGGTGTCGTAGTTTAACCCCAGCCAGCAAATAAACCCCACGCAGCTGCTCACTCACCCCCCCGCCTCCGGTGGGATGGGGGAGAGAATCGGGAGGGCACAAGTAGGAAAACTCATGGGCTGAGATAAAAACAGTTTAATAATTGAAATAAAACAAAATAGAACAGCAATAATGAACAACAACAATAACAGAATATATGAAGCAGGCAATACACAACGCAACTGCTCACCTACTGCTGACCACGTGTCACAAAGGGGGGCAAGCCCCCCCACATCCCTGGTTTTTATACTGAGCATGATGTCACAAGGTATAGAATACCCCATTGGCCAGCTGGGTCCACCACCCCGGCTGTACTCCCCACCACCACAGGTTCCCCTGCATGTGCAAGGGCATGGGAGGCCGAAAAGAGAAACCAAAAGTCTCCCTGGTGCAAGCACCACCTAGCAACAACCAAAGCATCAATGGACCATCAATGCTCTTCTCATACCAAACCCAAAACACGGCACACCCCCCAAGCTACTGGAAAGAAAGTTAACTCTGTCCCAGCCAGAACCAGGACAGGTGGCTTCTGTGAGAAGATGCCAGAAGCTTCTCCCATGTCCAACAGAGCCACTGCCAGCTGGCTCCAAGATTGGCCCACCACTGGCCAAAGCTGAGCCAATCAGCGATGGTGGTAGCACTTCTGTGATAACATATTTAAGAAGGGGAAAAAACTGCTGTGCGACAGCAGCCGGGAGAGAGGGGTGAGAATATGTGAGGAAAACAATTCTGCAGACACCAAGGTCAGTGAAGAAGGAGGGAAGGAGGTGCTCCAGGTACTGGAGCAGAGATTCCCCTGCAGCCCGTGATGAAGACCATGGTGAGGTAGGCTGTCCCCCTGCAGCCCATGGAGATCCACGGTGGAGCAGATATCTACTCTGCAACCTGTGGGTGGAGCAGGGGTGCTGCAGGGGTGGTTTCTGTGAGAAGATACCAGAAGCTGCCCCCATGTCGGACAGAACCAATTTCAGCTGGCTCCAAGACAGACCCACCGCTGGCCAAAGCTGATCCAATCAGCCACGTTGGTAATACTTCTGTGATAACATATTTAAGAAAGGGTAAAAAATACTGCAGAGCAGCTGGGAGAGAGGAGTGAGAAAATGTGTGAGAAACAACTATGCAGACATCAAGGTCAGAGAAGAAAGAGGGGGAAGAGGTGCTCCAGGCACTGGAGCAAAGATTCCCCTGCAGCCCATAGTGAAGACCATGGTGCCACAGGTTGTCCCCCTGCAGCCCATGGAGGTCCATGGTGGAGCAAATATCCACTCTGAAGCCCGTGGAGGACCCCACATCGGAGCAACTGAATGTGCCTTGAAGGAAACTGCAGCCCATGGAAAGCCCATGCAGGAGCAGTCTCCCGGCAGGAACTGCGGCCCTTTGCAGAGAACTACTGCTTCTTTCTGTTGACATTGCCTCAAAGAGAGATGCACATATAAGGGAAGGCAAAACAAAATTAGAAAAAGCAAGAAAAATAGCCAAAATTGCCATGGAAATAGAAGATCTCAACAATAAGAGGAACTTAATACGGTTACAGACTTTGAAAACACTTCGGCCTCCTGTTGTCAGCTTCAATGGGAGATAAAGGAAGAAGGTCCCTGTTTTGCACCAGGAGGTTCTGTTCTATTATGAACCCAGTAAGAAAGACACTCACACTCTGTACAGCATCATTTTCAATGTTTTTTGTTCCGGTTAACGCTCTAAAGCAAGAGAGGGTCATATAGATAGTCTCACAGCCCTTTGGATGCTGGGAACCCCAAGTCGGGCATCATCGAGCAGAACTCCAACCAGCCTGAAGCAAGCTGTGCAGACCCCATCCATAGAACGGGTTACCCCATTTGGTCATTTGACTTCTTACTGGATTTTCTTACAAGAAACCACTCTGTTCATTGCTTCTGGTGTTGAGAAGAATGGATCTTCACATGACAACTTCTTGCTGCTGTTCTTTTAGACAAAGGGAAGGCCAGGCAGGTGGTGTGATCACCAGTACCAAGTGGGAGTTACCTGCACGCTGCCCTGGTACAATAACCTGGCTGAGTTTATCTTGCAGCCACCTCTCCCAACTCTTCTACCTCCTCCCTGCAAGCAGCACAGCGGAATGGGGAGGAAGGGTTGCAGTCAGTTCATTACACGTTGTCCCTGCTGTTCCTTTCTCCTCATGCTCTTCTCCTGCTCCAGTATGAGGTTTCTCCCATGGGAAACAGTCTTTCATGTACTTCTCCAATGTGGGTCCTTCCTATGGGCAGCAGTTTTTCAAGAACTGCTCCAGCATGGGTCCTTTCCATAGGGTGCAATCCTTCAGGAATGGACTGCTCCAGTGTGGATCCCTCACGAGGTCACAAGTTCTGCCAGAAAACCTGCTCCTATGTGGGCTCCTCTCCACGGGCCTGCCAAAGTTCCTGCCAAAGAATAGGTTTTGGAAAAGAATCCACACTAATATGAACTAAGAGGCTGGTGGTAAAAAACTCTCACAACAGAAACAACAACCCCAACAGCTGAGGTTGTTCAGCCTGGAGAAAAGAAGGCTCTGCGGAGACCTGATTGCCACCTTTCAATATATAAAGGGGACTTATAAGAAAGATGGAGATAGACTTTTTACTAAGGCCTGTAGTGATAGGACAAAGTGCGGTGGTTTTAAACTGAAAGAAGGTAGATTTAGATTGAACATAAGGAAGACATTTTTTACAATGCGGGTGGTGAGACACTGGAATAGGTTGCCCAGAGAAGTTGTGGATGCCCCATAGTTGGATTGGTCAGGTTTGATGAGGCTTTGAGCAACCTGACCTAGTGAAAGATGTCCCTGCCTGTAGCAGGGGGGTTGCGCTATACGATCTTTAAAAGTCCCTTCCAACCCAAACCATTCTATGATTCTATATCTGTCATCCCTGTCACATTGCTTGGAATAGCATAGAAACATTTTGTTTAGCTAACTGAAACTGATCACCTAACTTTTAGATGTCTGAATTTAGGTAAATTAAATGGTATATAAATTATCTTTCAGAGGTTGCATAGACACTAGTGGCACCAAAATAACCACCATGACAAAGTTTCACGTGTCTACAGAAACATCACTGATTGCATTAGATTGTAGTGTAGCTATAATCCCTACATATCGCAATCATATCAGAGCTGGTAGAAATGAGTAGAAACAGATATGCCTTTTATAAAGAGGAAGTTCAAGCCTCCCTCTGCCATTCCACTATGAAATCAGCCAGGGAGAAAATTACAGCATAATAAAGGAAAGTAACATGCTTGTGACCAGGCTGGAACTAGGAAAATTTGTGGAACTTGGTTAATTTACACCCTGGCTGTGCCACAGACTTCCAGCAGTGCCTTGGACAAATGAGTCAGTGCCAGATCCAAATAGGAAGTGAAAAACACAGACTCATATGTAGATTTTCATAAAATATGCTTGGATGCTGCCCAGTTTTAGAAATGCCTTGTGGTCTTACTCTCACTATTATGGTGTTAAATAACAGGGAAGCACTGGAAAAATGAATCTTTTGGAACTGGAAAAATGCCTTATATATCTGAGGCCTATTTGCAAAACATCATAGTGCTGAAATAATGAATATTGATAGTGTTAGAATGTTAATGCGTGGCTTTTGTATTGAAAGCATTCCTGTTTATGTTTACAAAACACAACAATTTTCTGGGTGAGTTACATTCCAGGATAATTAAGATATTAATTTAAGACATTCAGCTAAACATAACTACTTAGTTTGGTAACATTTTGTTCATGGGACTTAATTATGTTTACATAGTAAATGTTGACAGGTTCATTAACTATCTTTATTTGCTCAGCAAGTAATACGGGAGATCCTGCAATGCATCATGGGTTGACTACATCTCTAAAGAGTCAGTCTACACTGTGTCTTTGTTTTCAGAAAGTATATTATTTAAAACTTTTAAAATATTTTCATAACAGTTTGGTTTTGACTGATGTATTTGTTAGCTTCTGTCTTAAATCACTTGTGCTCAAAAAATGTATATCTTTCTAAGACAGTAGAATGGTATGTTAATATCATAAAGAATCGTTACAGAGTTTCTGCTTATACTATTTTTAACGGACTATACCTTCTTCTCTGTAGCATGATACTGTTGACTTGTTCTAGGCTTGTAATCTCACGAGGCTTCCTCAACTCCAAATTTTTTAAAGCTTTTTTGCACAAGGATGTGCTGGTTCTTTTTCTGGATTTCAACAACAAAGACACAAACACCCTCAAGAAATGATAACTATTATATTGACATCCTAGAACTAGAATCCTGCATAACTCTTTCTTAAGTAGGATGATTAAGGTTAATGATGTGCAGTCTTTGGATTTTTTAACAATAAATAAATAAATAGTAATTCGTTATCTGTTTATATAAGACTGCTGTTGTTTAGTTGTATATCATAGTCCAAATTTTGGTGACATTTTAAATTTTTCTCAGAAGAAATTTTCACTTTTTGTTTCCTCTAAATTTTTAGACCACATAGAATATATTCCAAACTGCACTGTAAAGTAAAAGCTAGAAACTCCTACTTAGGGTTTCTTACGCTATAAGTATATTTTAAAAATATAGTATATAATTAATATCTTTATTAGTGATATGTTTAGGCAAAATTAATTCAAGCAATTAAGTTTTATATAATATTCTTGCATTTCTTTCTATTTAATCTTATTTTCTGCTTAATATGTTCATTTATTTATTAAGATTGTTACTGAACTTTGATAGGCATTTAAGAGTTCAACAAAAATGGTGATTGAATCTGTAGAAAGTTATTTTCAATTACCTAATTGAAACACATTTCTATTAGTCACTGACTTGTACAGTGGACATAGGATTTTGGCTGCCTAAGTGGACAATGTACCTATAAGAGTGGGAGTGCTCCGAGCTTCCCTGTTTTCCCAGATCCTTGTGATTCATAGGTCATATAGATAGCTCTACTTTCCAATATCTCTTCACACAGTTTTGCAAGAGGTAATTATAGTCTATAAATAAATTAACAAATTCAATGTTTATTGTGCACTTAGAACAATAAACCTTACATTAATCCAACACAGTAATTAGAAAAGTTAAATGTAAAGTGGGAAACTAAGAAACAAATATTTAAGAATATTAACATCAGCCAGAGTAAGACAGCAAGTATGTTGCAAGTAAATATAGAAAAGAAAAGGTTGGAGTCTAATTTTAATAAATACTGATGGTCCAAGGAGTGGAACATAAATTCTGAAAACTGCATACAAGAAGTTATTTTGCAAAAGTAATTTTAATTCATTACTATTATATAAAAATACTGTGTTGGTCTTTATTTATCCACATTTTTCTTCAGTTTTGTTTCCAAAAATACATTGATTCCTTTTGCTGCTCTGGGGATATTGCATCAACTTAGGGGCTGAAATTGAACTTTTAGATAGTAATGTCTTATATTGTTTACAAATGCATTTGCATATCATTAACAAAAGAGACATCTCTCTATGATAGATGAAAGGTACCAGTTTATCCTTGCAGATGGAATATTAGAGAAGGTTGTAAATCTGCAATTTGGACTGATTATAGTATGTGGATCTCAAATCATTTTAATTTCTTTAACAATTAACTGCCTGAGCAATGTTCTTATATGAGCTATGCCAGAAGACAGCTTGATAATAAGTGAACATCCTTTCCATTCCTTTCCTTTGACCTTGCAGAGTACTTTCCTCCCCAGAAGAATAAGTTACATGAAGCTTTATCTTTTGAGACATGTAAAACAGGACTGGACATAGCTGAGAAAACAGAAGAAAGGAAAAATAACATAATGAATATAACCTTTGAGATTATGAATAACACCAAGAAACATAAGTAAATCTGTGAGTACATAAAGAACATTATCATCATATCTGTTATGGTGCCAAGATGGCTTCCTGTGACATTAGTAGTATTAATGCTTTTCTCCCCTGCCCTTTATTTTCTCATTTTGTGTCTACATTCATTCTTTCGCACATACTCTTTTTTAATTAATAGCTTTCTAGTTGTGATTATTTAAGGTAAGAAGAGGTGGAAACTTTTGTTAATAAGAACATGTTGTTGGAAAAAATAGACAAGCTTCCACGTACAGAGTTCATGTCTGAAAGTGAAAATTTCACAAAATTGGAAGAGTAGGAAGCTCTGTGTGATGATTTAATTGTCATTGTGTTTGGAAAAAAGATGCCTTGTGTTTTTCAAGTTTACTTTAAAAATTTTTAACAAAGCCCTTGTTGAAGCCTGGCCCTACCCTCTTTTCACTGAATATCTCAGGATGACCGAAAGACCACTTAATGATTCATTCACAGTTCATGTTATGGTGCCCACGTCAACTTTGATGCAGCTTCCAAGATGTTCTGTTGGCTGTCATGGTTTAACCGTAGCCAGCAACTAAACAC
>NW_009212284.1:0-5692 GCF_000690835.1 Fulmarus glacialis
CCCTGTACTCTTCTTGAGTTGCTTGCCCCCATTCTGCTGACAGGGTGATATTTTTATCAGTGCTGTTAGTGCAGGATTTGCTGACATTTGTTTACTTCAGAAAAGGGATGGGAAAGCAGAGTGGGAAGCAACGTTAGCCTTTCGCTTCTGTTTGCTGGGAGTGAAGGAAATACGGGGGACTGACTCAGCAATTTGAAAAACAGGTATTAAATCTCCCTTTCCCTTCCCAAAAAGCCCAGGTTCTGCATTGCACGAGAATGTGGAGGAAGGCTGTTCTGCCACCCTTGTCAAGCCCGAGACGGCACTGGGAAAGGAGGCGTTGGGTGCCCTGCGGCTCCGGGCTGCCCGCGCCCCGCCGCAGCACCGCAGCTCTGGCTCAGGTCATCCCACCGGTGGGACTGCTCAGGCGGGGAAGCGTCCTCCCGTTCGGCTGCCAGACACAGGCAGCTGCCAAGCGGCTGATGCAGCGATGTGGGTGCTGCTCTACGTTGAGATGCACAAGCTGTGCTGCTCACACAGTGGGGGAGCAACAGCCCTCTTCCATATTCCCAGGTTGTCCCTATAAATTTACCCTGGGGATGGTAGGTTGCAGATCCAGGATGTGTAGGTTCCATATATACCATTTATTGAACAGCAGTGCCAGAGAATGCTGTAGATGCAGGAATTCATTCAGCCGAGCTGCCAAATGGTTATAATGGTCCTCAGCATGCCTCTGCACGGGCAAAAGCCTCTCCTTGACCTAAGAGTTTCCTCTCATTAGACAGAGAGTGAAAAGCAAAAAGAACCAAAGAGAGAAGAAATGATTTTTCCAAATGACTGGAATAAAACCCTACTCCTTACGTTTCATTATGCAGTTCTATTGAAAAATTGCAACTGCGACATATTGATGCTACGCCTGCTGCTCCATGACTCTCAGCTAGACTCATATCAAAATTGTTCAAAAACCTGTAACACTAATACGGGCCAGTCAGGAGGTTAAGAGGACTTGCATACATTCATGGAGGAAAACTGCATGGAAAGGGTCATTAAAGTCAGAGACAACACATTTGGACGGGGAAGCCAGTGAGCCAAGAAGCAGATGGAGCCTGGGGGAGTGTTTTGGGAAAGTACAACTTTACACTTGACCTGTTGAAATCCTCATTTTTAAAGCACTTGCCATTGGCTACTATCAGAGATAGGATGCTGAGCTAGATAAATCCTTTGGCCTGAATCAGTCTGCATGCTTTTATGTCCCTATGTATTGATGGGGCTGACTGCATTAAAATCCATATGCACATGAAGAATGAATTAAAGCTGTGCAACTCTTCCAGCCCTTAATTCCAGCATTTAAGTTTTTGACTTTACTAATTTTAGTCTTATAATAATACCATTTAGAAACCTGTTTTTGAATTGATACAAATACTTGCCTCATTCACTGCCTGATCTCAGGTCCTCTTTTCCCTCACCGTTTGTACACAGCACTGATTACAAATTGATTATTTTGCCATGGGTTGATATGGCAGTGCACGCATTAATTCCCACATGCACTACCTACATTAATGAATATCATGACCACTGTGAGATAGTTATGGGTACTACACCACTTTTATGGCAGGGAAATTGAGGCAAAAAGAAATCTAGTTTTAAAATATCACCAGGATCCATCAGGGAACACTTGGCATTGACCAGGCCTTGCTGTTCTCATGTAACACAGGACTTTTATTGCTATTTATATGCTTAAAGCCTGATATCAACCAATATATGCATATGTCATACTTTGGGGATTCATACCTTGTGTGTTAGACCAAGACACAGAAGTAAACCATGCAAACTAATAGGTATCTGTTAAAATATGTTGCTTTCCCAGTTTTGAAGATAGCACATGACTGCTGCTTTTTCCACAAGCCCTAGACTCCTCTCCCTGTTGCTTTTCAGCCTTTTCAAGAGGCAGAGCTGCCACCAGCAAAGGCCTCCTTCCCTGCATGGCTCTGATTCACCCCCCGAATCGCTGCCCAGAGGACCCCGTGAAGAGCTGGAATTAGACCAACAAGCTCTTTCCCGGTTTTGTGGTGCATGGCCCATCTTCAAGCTGCTTCTCATAAAACCTGGTGAAATGGTTGTAAATAAAGCACAAGATGAGCTTTCTTTTCATGGCAAAACTCCCACAGACATCTGATATGCCCAGTGCTGGCATGAAAAATATAAGTGGGCTGGCTTGTGCAGGACTTAAAAAAAGCTTTTCCCATTTCGCAACATTTACCAGCTCATTAATGTATCTGAAACCTGACCTTTAGCAGTCTGTCCCAGGGGGGTATAATTAAGCTTTTCACTTAATTATTATTCTGGCTAAACTCACTGTGGTCTTAAAGCAATATATGAGAAACATTTCTGGGGTTTGGGGCGGTCCATTTTGCTAGGAATACCAGGAGCAGTGAGCCAGCTGGCTGCCCACCCTTTTCCCATTATTATTTTGAATATCCATAATTTCAAATGTGAATAATTTTGAACGTGAAATTAGTTTGAATGTGTACTTTCCTAATATCTCAAGGAGGAAGAAAGTGGGATAAGGACTGGAGAGGGAATGCTTTTTCTGATGAATCTTTTATTGTGCATAGGTCCCTGTAGAGGTCATTGGAGATTCCTAATCTGCATCCATTCTAATGAATTAAATATTTCTAGGGTTAATTTTCTGTCACAGAGGCCAGCTGGTGCAACCTAAGCATCGCTATGGTATTTTACTTCTTTAGCCTCCAAAATAGAATGGCCACATCCAAACCCTAATTTGCACTTGGGAATTATTTGGGGAAGTGCCATGGACAGGGCAAAATCATGCCAGGGAGCATGCAACAATTTAATACCACAGAGACAGTCACAGCCCTGGCCCTCTTCTGTTTTCTAATAAAGGCTTTAGCCAAAGGGTGATGCTGTTCTGCCACTGTGCATGCACAAGAACCGCAAGATGCTTAATTTCCTGGTTCTAGTGAGGTACCTAACTTTCATCTTTGTATCTATGAACATGGGTGGGAGGTCTTAACCCCTTGGTGGACATGGGAGAAAGCACAATACGCTAATTCACTTTATCATTCTTTTATAGAGATGGCTACACTAGTTGAAAGTACTTACAGCTGTACTTGTGGAAGGGAGAGGGGCTGCCTTACTTATAGGATAACTGATACAATAGTATATCACTAGTGCCAGCTTTAGGACCAAACCCTTGGCTCTTCTGAGCCTGGTTTTACTACGTACATTCATTAATTTCTCTAACCATTAAGAAACAGCAGAGTTTTTCATGGTAATAGGAACTGGGGAGATGATGTCTGGCTCTCTTTTCATCTGATGTGTTGATTCAGCTATTCTTCTTCTCTAAAAAGTCTGACAAACAGGAGATTACCCCTTACAAGAAGACCAGTGCTGTGAAAGAAAAAGGAGGAATGAGGAAACTGCTAGATCAAACTCTCTGGTTTTAGTGCTTTTGATACACTTTAAAAAGTTGCATTGTCGGTCATTGCAATGGGCATAAAGCAGAGATAACCTGAGTCCAGACTACAGACCACATTGAATTGCTTGGTAGCTGTAACTGAGAGATGTAAAAAATCTGAGGAGAAGCAGCCTGTTAGTCTGTTACCAAAAGAGGGTTTTGCTTGCTAAGCTCAGAAGAAAGAAAATTATAATCTGCACCAGAAGCAAGATGCTGACTGTTCTCAATGAATCACTGATCTCACGGCATGCTTCTTTTTATTACTTTTATGTCAGCAAAGCTTTGTGAGTAGCACTTTGCAATGTGCTCTCGGTACGTTGAATTTACTCAGAAAGGCAAATAACAATAAATACAAAATGAACAAACTATGTCTATAAATCACTGCAATTTAAATATGGGACAGAATGCAAAGTTATGTTTTGTTTTTAAGAGATTTTAAGATTGTTTGTCTCCTACAGGAACCTATATATCAGTTTATTTTAGATGATTGCTTCTGAGAATGTTGCCCATTCATCCAAACTATGACATCGCAAATTGCTGTTTCCCTTCAGTTTTAAAGAACTGAAAGTGATTTCAGATATTGTCATAAGTTATCATTATAAGGCTGAGCCAGAAATTTGTACAGTTTCAGTCTCTGTCTCTCAAGATGATAAATGATCGTTATAATGGTGTTTTCATTCATAAGGCTCCAACTGCACTGTACAAACTTAAAAGATTGCTAAATACAAACCAGAGCACTGGGGCAAAAGTTAAAAATATAACAGCAAGGAATATTAAAGTTCATTTTCTTGCATTGTCTGGGGTCTGTAAGATGTACTCTGTGTCTTCCAAAGTGTATTTTCAAGAGATGCAGTAAGTTACCGTAACAAATGTTTCCCCATAAAAAAATTACTGTGTAATCTGCATTTTGGAACCTCTTTCTAGGTACAATCTTATTCTTACTTATGTAAATTTAGGATTACATATCTTTTTTTTTAAAATGGGAAAGCTGAACTTCACGTGGCCATGCTCTCACTATACGCAGAGTTCTGCCGCTCTAGCACCAGATTACTGCAAGCCTGTGCTGTTTTCTCAGGATTTGCAGTGGCACCTGGGATTCCTCTAACAGCTCTGGTTATTGGTGTCCTGGGACTGTGCAAGAATCCTGACCCTCAGCTGAGCAAAAACAAGTTTTCTACACTCTTAGTTTGCAAAGAAAGCCCCCAAATTCTGACACCGCACTACCAGGAGAGAAGAAAACAGTCACAAATGCTACTTTCTTTTTCCTTCTTCTCTTCCCCTTTGCCAGTCTCAGAAATTTAAAGCCAATTTCATGGTGAATTCTGCTACAAAACTTTCACCGTATTGAACCTTTTTCTGAGGAGTTCAACTGGTTTGTAAGCGCTTCTCATGCTTCTGGGTAAATTCCAGTAAACCAGAATTATCTTCTTTCTAATTAGCAACTCCTTACTGTTTTAAAAGTTATGTATGAAATGTAAGATATGTCCTTCTTTTAATATATCTTTTTTTTCTTCCCTGAATGTTGGTTAAGCAGTAAACCAAACCTCAGCTGCTGTGATTTCAGGTGGTAATGCCTTATAAAAATTTTATTAGTTTATAGGCTACTATTCTCAATGATGCGGATTTACCTCACAGAGTAGAGGCTATACGTTTCCTCAGTGCCTCCTTCCAGGGCAAGGCAGGAAAGGAGTTTTTCTCTTACTTACTCTGTCCCATAATGCCTGCCAGCTGGCCAGCATGCCCATACCAGCCTGACAGTCACACGTGCACGTCTCTAAATCAATCTCCTGCCCTAGGAGACTCACCGCATCACGGTGGACTAAAGATGGGATTTGGAGCAAGATGTTTGGGAGCTATTTTGTGGATGACCAATTGAAAAAAATGTCATATTCAACCTGTTGGAGTCAACACATTGCTAATTTTGCTGCTGTGGCCACTCCTGCTGTTGCTAGTGTTATAGGAAAACAGCTATTGCTGGAGATGATCCTGCCCTGGAAGAGCCGTGATCAGCTCCAGCCTGTGTGACTATCACAGGCTGCAGTGGTGTAGGTCAGGGCTGGCTGGCTCTCCTCTCCCAGGCTCCTCATTTCTGCTTCCCTCTTTTCTCTGGGGGTGAGAGAAGACTCACCTGCCCTTGCAGGAGACACGGAGAGTGACATTTCTGGAAAAATGTATTTATGAGAAACAAGAATGTGGCTGAAACTGATGGTATGGATATAAACGTAAGGGATAAGG
>NW_009212284.1:5710-9639 GCF_000690835.1 Fulmarus glacialis
GGCTTAATGGACCTGGGAAGACTTTGGAGCACTGTGGGAAAAGGTAGAGAAGAGAAAGTACTTGGGGAGGGTGGGACAAGAGGAGGGTTAGGAGTATTGTGAGAAGGTGTGGAGCTGACCTGGCAATGCAGGAGGCCACAGTCACAGCTATCTCTGCGTGTAGTGATGTGAAGCTGTTCTGCTTCATGCTGGGATGTCCTAATGCAGTAGCCATCAACCCTTCCTTACTGCAAACTGCTCCATAGCACAGCACATCTCTCCAAACTAGAGTGTATCTGACCTAGCTTTCCTCTCTTCAGACTTCCGATTATTTGCAGTCCAGCTTGCTCCAGTCCTCCAAGCTGTCTCCATAGATAGTGCAATCCACAGTGAATGGAGAACTCAATCTGATTACGTCGATGCTGTTAAAGACCATTTCCTGGTCTGGAGGCCAGCTACGGGATCTGGTCATAACCTTAACACTAAATCTCTCTTCTCAGACTCTATCTCTAAATAGTTCTTGACTCCCAAACTATGTCTAATAATTGGTTAGGAAAATGTGAGTTGTCCCTGACCAAAAGCATGCTAGGGACTCTGTAACTGTACAGAGAATGGGGATCCACTCTCCTGTCCTGCCTGCCCTCTGGCACTGTGATTTTGCTAGTATAGACACAAGCTGAAGGTCATCCCAAGGATATTCATTCCACGTAGACACCCTGAGCAGATCTCTCTCTCAGTTGGTCTGTATCTCTTTCCTGTGTAATTTTAGGTATTTATCTGAGGTGTCTAACCATCCTATGTTCCCCCTGTAACCAGAGAGACAGACAGAGGACAACCTAGCTTGTCATTCTGGAGATCTACAGGTGTCTGTCTCCTTCCATTGACTTAGAGCGAGCTCTAGAAGACAGCTTCAGATGTAGACAACTCAGTTATGTCAGGTGGGATGAGTCCAGGTGTATGTAAATAAAGACCAAGATTACCTCTCAGGAATTGGCTTATCTGGTAGGGATTTGTACTGAAGCCAAGGAGGCAGCTGGCAAAGCTGGGTTTCCACACCATGAAGTGGTCAGGCAGATTGTCACATTTTGGCTGTTATGTGTTGGATTTTTTTCCTGGGAGTATTCTGAGACCTTATAAAAATATGTGCCAATATGAACGGAAAGTTGTTGTGGACTTGAGTTATTACTGTTAGGAGGTCTGCCTTCTCCATGCCAACAATAGCTAGAAGAGATGCCCTTGCATAGTAAAGAGAGCAATATCTGATTAACAGGGAACAAAACCGTGGCGTCAGCCGATCACACAAATGTTATGGTTGCAAACTGCCAAGAAGCCTGTCATCAATTAATTTTCTTGCAAACCCTTCTGCACAAAACTCTTCTTTGCCTTTGGCACTAGCAGAACAATGATGGCAGATTTTATTACTTCTGGAACAGCAGAACGGGAGGTGGTGTGTCCAAGCAGACTTGCCAGCAGCCCAGATGAAGGCAGGGTATGTTCATGTATCTCCTATCTGTCTGCTTCCTGGGCTTTCAGGTATGAATTGAGTAGAACAGAAAACAAAATGCTCATTCACACTATTGGCCCTTTTATCTCTTTTTCTTTTTCTCTTTCTTTTGGCATAGAGATCTTTCTCAATAGCTTTTCACAGATTTGCTTGTTCAGATGTTAACTTTCTTCTTCTGCGGTGTGTACTCACTGGTAGCAGGGTGCTCAGTGACACATGCCCATGTCCCCTGGCACCTGGTGACTCCCACTGCAGTGATTCTTGCAGTTGTGGCAGGAAACCCAGTCCCAGCCTTGCTGTGAATGATTGCACTTCTGCAAATGCAAAAAGCTTCATGCTTGTCAGTTAGCCCTGAGCTTGCCTTAAAGAGAAGACAAACTTCTGATGGAAATCACAAGTTCTTGTTCAAAGGAGGTAACAATTTTAAGTTCTTGGGCTACAACGGTGAAGCACACAAACTGTAAAATATGGGTATAGAAGTTACCGAAGGCAAGGGTCCTGTTTTGGTTATTGTTTCACATTTGTTACCTGGGGAACTTGTTCACACAGTAATTTACCCCATAAATACTATCCCTTGAAGAAGGATCTTGGAGACATGTTCTAACCTGCACAGGCACAGTTCGACTTGAATATCTACTCAAAGATGCAGCTAATCAAAATGAGCTAGCTGCAAAGCTTTTTATTGTGGTTATACTTAGCAATTTTATCACTGCTCTTGAAGTGTCCCATCATGTCTCAATAATCCTTCTCATCTACCTCTTATTTTCTACTAATGAAGATGAATTACTTCAGCCTTGTTGGTAAGTATTCAGCATCCACAAGAATATTTTAGGCTTATTTGTGAGTACATTTGGAACAATGAGGAATCTTGGTGGGAAAATTTTTCTATCCTTATTCTTTCAGGGAATTGACTGAATTGTTGCCATTATATTTCACTCTGTTTGTTGTCTTGTACCATAAAGGTTACTTCTGGTTTGCTATAAATTTACAGAGTACAAATGTAACCAACTAATGTTTTTTGTAGAAACACATAGTTTTTTCCTCCCCTGTTCTTAGGAGTTGGTTTTAAAGGTGCCTTTTAAATGAATGAACCAAGTGAGATGAGACAAAGTGAGAGAACAGAGAATGACTCTTGTTTGGGGATTATGTCACTCATCTGGGATTGAATCCAGTGACATCTCAATTCAATCACTGATTCAACAAATATGGTCAGGGCAGACTAATGGTGCCTAGCTAGGCACTGTCTCACCCCCAGTGTTCCTATTGCATGGTGATGCGGAGACTGTGCTGGACTGTGAAGCAAGTGGGCACTGATCCTCTCAGGCAGACAGGGGAATTAACCCTGGATCTGGATCTAAGCAAGTGTAGGTGCTCTTCCCATTGATCTACTGACAGGAACTACTTTTCTTCATTTGTTAATACAAGGGGTTTTTTTCCCTTTGCTTTGCTTTTTTTCCAAGGATCTAAAAAAGTGCTTTGATTCAGGCCGAATTGAACATTTTATGTCAAAGTATTTTTTTTTTTCAGCATTTTGGCATGAAAAGGATGGAAAGTTAGATGCAAGTTTTTCAGACTGAGACTCACCACCTTGAACCTGAATTTTACGAATCCATGAAGAAGTTGTCCTATAGAAAATACTTAGGTGCTTAAATATAAGTTGATAGACTTCAAAGAGACTTTGGAAAGAACTTCAAGGTAATATTTAGAGGACTGCAAGAAGAACGTAGACATTTCTCTGTCAGAAAGCAACCTCAGTAAACACTAACTTTCACATGAATTGTAGATGCTTTAATACATGCAGTCCTACTCTAGCATCTTACATGCTCAGCTTATTCCTGTTCATTTTTCAGTCCATAATTAAGTAAAATGGGAAACAAACAGCCTGATGTTCCCTCAGTTCCCACCCCCAGCTGTTTTCTCTGCGAGGTTGTACAAGACGTGTCCTGATATTTCTTGCTCACTCTTCAAAGACACCAAGCCAAAGATAGGCACCTAAGCTTCCTCTTTAGAGAAAAATAAAAAGATTAATTGGATCTTAAAATAGGTGGGATGGATTGTCTCTGGGGACACCCGCCTCACATCACTGACTATTGAGGGAGTCTAGAAACCTAATTTTCAGACTGTTAACTGCAGGTGAGATAATATAGAGATTTTAGGCACTCATAACATTACGAAGACAATTAAAAATGTATGTAGACATCTAAACTGACAGATAGACATCTAAGTCATTTCTCCATCTACCTCAAAGGTATTTTTAAAAATCCTGCTATGTAGGCATGTGTAGACAACTTAACATTTTGCCAATTTTCCCTTAGACACTTTTGAAATTTGATTTATGCTCAACTTCACAAAATAAGGCTGAGGTACTTAATGCCTTCTTTGCCTCAGTCTTTGACAGTAACACCAGTTGTTCTATGGGTACCCAGTGCCCTGAGCTGGAAGAAAG
>NW_009212284.1:10606-36408 GCF_000690835.1 Fulmarus glacialis
GCAGTGTGCCCAGGTGGCCAAGAAGGCCAACGGCATCCTGGTTTGTACCAGAAATAGTGGGCAGCAGGACTAGGGAAGTGATTGTCCCCCCATACTCAGCACTGGTGAGGCTGCACCTCGAATCCTGTGTTCAGTTTTGGGCCCCTCACTACAAGAAGGACATTGAGGTGCTGGAGCGTGTCCAGAGCAGGGCAACGAAGCTGGTGAAGGGCCTGGAGCACAAGTCTTATGAGGAGCGGCTGAGGGAACTGGGACTGTTTAGTCTGGAGAAGAGGAGGCTGAGGGGAGACCTCATCACGCTCTACAACTACCTGAAAGGAGGTTGTAGTGAGGTGGGGGTTGGTCTCTTCTCCCAAGTAACAAGCGATAGGACAAGAGGAAATGGCCTCAAGTTGCATCAGGGGAGGTTTAGATTGGATATTAGGGAAAATGTTTTCATGGAAAGGGTTTGGTCAAGCATTGGAAGAGGCTGCCCAGGGAAGTGGTAGAGTCACCATCCCTGGAAGTATTTCAAAGACTTGTAGATGTGGTGCTTAGGGACATGGTTTAGTGGTGGACTTGGCAGTACTAAGTTAACAGTTCAACTTGATGATCTTAAAGGTCTTTTCCACCCTAAACAATTCTATGATTCTACGTTACCCTACCAATTTTTCTGCGAACTATTTTAAACTAAAAAAGCTGAGAAAGTACTGACAATCTGTATACCAAGAAAGATGAGTGCACCAAGCTTATTTAGTAATTATACATCTTTCTAGCTGCTGAAAGCTTTGCTGGAAGCCAACTTATAATTCAGTGCAGGTTTCATGTAATGATTAGAAGTCCGTACTGAAAAGTCCACTATGATAGTACTGGGAAAAAAAACAAAAAAAGAAAAGAAAAAAAGAGTTGAACACTGGAGACATTTAACTTACAGCATCTTTAGCAGAAAAGTATTAAAAGTGAAGCCTTAGGCTTTCAAAAATACTAGTCAATATTTTCGTATTAAATCCTAAGGTCTTTGGTCCTTCACAAATCATTTTACTGAAGGCTTCCTTTTGCTTTAAAAGGGCTTTTGCATTTAGTGTTGTTTCTGTAATTCAAAAACCTGATCCATATCTCTTTTACATCTGTGTAGTTTAATGATAATTGCATTCTCAGTAGCAGTGTAAGTGTTGGGGAAATCAGGCTGATAGCATCAATGCAGAATGCGATTAACTGAGAAATATTGACCATGATAGACACAGATGTAGAACTGTGATTCAAGAAGGGGGAATCCCTCAAGGACGTAAGTAATTTCTCATGGCGGCAATACTTCCATCACAAATTCTGGTACATATGCCTCATATCATTCTTGCCAAGGTATGGCAATTTCTGCAGAGTGTCAGTTAACAATATGACATTTTCCTAGGAAATGTACCACACATTAAACAGAGGCATTTGCCACATCAAGACGTAAAAAGCACATGAAGAGAGACTAATAATCTGGCATCCATTATTTATGGGAAAATGGAAATACATACAAGACTCACTAAAATAAATTGCTTTATATGTCTTTGTGTTAAACTTTATGCTTCTACTCCGTCAGGGAAGGATATTAGATTGGTTGGATGTGACCTGTTCTTGACAAATATATGTTAGCTCTTATCACCTTATTATCCTGCCAGTGTTTGCAAATCTTCTTCTCTCTGTGACTTTCACAGTTAGGTTGCCCTGTCTGTAAGTTTCTGGATACTTCTTTTTTTGCTGCTATTTAAAGATAAGTATTATGTTTGCCCTAATTCCATCCTCTGGGACCTGCCCTGGCCTCCGCAAGTTCTAAGGGAATAATTGCTAAAGTTTCCAAGATTATTTCACATAGTTTCTTGAACCTTTGGAAAACAGATTTCACGAAGCTCTGCTGGCTTGGAGACATTTATCTTACCTGACAATATACGGTTACCCGAAATCACTAAGGAATTGATTCAGATGCCTAAACATAGGTGTCCAGGACTTGAGTATTCAAGATATCCAAACACAACTGACAGGATTCATACTCTTAGAAAATTGAACTGAGTCCTGAAAGTGGAATTTGTTTTTGATTTAGACACCCACAGAAAGGGGAAGGATTCAGATCCAGATTCACATACACAAATTTCAGTATCTGCAGTGTAGGTATGCACCTGGGAGGTAAGTATTAATGGTCTCATCATAGTCAGTGGAAGTCCTTTCAATAGTCAGTGAAATCTATAAAAATATTCAGCACATCCTGAAGTGGACAAATACATTTGATCAACCGAGAGGCTCTCTTGACTATGTTTGCTTACTAGCGATGAAATCCAGTTGTGCAAACATAGACATCCACTGACATTTCAGATACCTTTAAGCATCTGACACACAAAGGTAGGGCAGAATGACACAAGACCTCTTCATGTCCTTTTGATTTGGCAGCTGGAGACCAGACAGAATATGTCCCAGGGCTTCTTAAACCGCACAAGATACCTGCATTTAGGCAGCTGAATCCCACCTTTGACCTCTGTTGATACAATTGGAACCAAGAAAGCCTTATCGTGATTCAGGTGCCCCTGGATAGGTATCTGATACCATTAAAGATGTTCTAGGGCATACGGCCTGGTGGGTTTCTATCTGTGATTCAAGAAAAGCATGAGTTTCCCATAGGTCTCTGAAGTCATGTCCCTTAGCATGATTCAAGCAGCAGTAGACATCATTGTTTAAGTATCTGAATCAACTTCTGTTGCACAAGATATGTAAACATCCACTATTCCTAAGTAAAATCCTTCTCTCCTTTTCTTTCATTTTCAAATATTGTTTTTGCTATAATACTTTTCCTCCATACAGAAAGCTTATCTTTTACAATAAACCTACTGTACTACCTACTTAAAATTACGATGATGCTAGGGAAAGTCTGGTGGTAACCATCCAGGTCTTGTGTGTTGTTCCCCAAAAGCCCAGGCTGGCGTTTAACCACCTTGGCACTCTCTTTGAAAGTCTATATTTTCAGGCTGATGTAGATATTTTGTTAGTGTTATGGTTGGTGACATTCTTATTCCATCTATTCCCACTGAGATCAAGTGTGAGCTGTCAGGACATACCCATTGTTAGACTAGACCACTTGCTACTTATCTACCAATTTGTAATATTGTGGAACTCCATCTTTATCCTCTTCTTGACTTAAAAGACAAGCTGTAAGCTTAGCTCTATGTTGTTGTGATTGCTTCATGTCGTTATATAACGTGATCAGAAATAAACCACGTAGTCATTTTCTGTTCTTTTGATCTGCTTTCACTTCAGTTATTTGCCAGTGATCACTTTAATGCCCGTTTCCCATTCATTGTATCTCCTATATTCATATAAACTTAGGTTACCCAGCAAATACTCCCCTTTATCAACACCACCTGTCATTCATTCTCACTATTCTCACCTTTCGCAGCTTCCAAATCTCTTTTTATATTTTATTGAAAATAGAGACAAGATAACTTGGAGCTAGATCCAACATGCACTGAGGTATTTTTTTGCCACTGTCTCTACTGAAGTGTTCTACAGGTTATTGAAACCCAAATCTTAAAGCTGTGCTATAAAGTAATTTTCAGTGGGTACCTCTATATCAGTATATTAAACAATGCCCTGGAGTGGGCACTGCAAATCTATTTGCCATGTTTCTGATTGCCAGAGAGGTCCCTGGCACCGGTTTGTTCTGGGCCAAGTAGCATTCTCACAAATATTTCCTAAGACAGTTTAGGATGTGTTATAGGCCAGAAACCATTCCCAATAGGAAATTTGGATACAGCTGCTCTCTTTTGAAGGCTAGGAGAATTGAAAGGTATGGATGTTGTCAGATAATGCCAGCTAGCCTCCAGGATAAAAAATAAACAGTGCACAGTCTTGGTAACTGGTATGGATACAGGCATTGCTTCCAGTGGTTATTAGATGCATAAATACTTAAGAGAATGGGAATCCAAGCTACAAATTATTAGAATTTTTTTCTTCCTTGCTACATATAGATTCTATTTAGAATCAAATAGACTCTATTTTCTTCCTTGGAATTTCATGCATTTACAAAACATCTGGAGTGGGTTCATCTGAACACATGTAACTCTGAGCTAGCTGTTTAGACACCCGTCTTAGTCCATGAAAGAGGAATGTTTTTAGGGGACAATTCATTTCAGTCTAGGAGGCCTTCTAAATCAGGACAGATGAATTATGACCCAACAGTGCGTATTTCATCCCATTGATTACAAAGGGAACCTATGATGATTTTCTCAGGGAACCAGCTCAGACAGCTATACTGCGCATGGTTGAAGTTATGACAGATGAAGCCCACCCTTTTTTTCTTCTGGCTTCTGTGAGTTTCAGGATTTCAATTTTGCCTTCTAATTTAGTTTTTACAAAGCTTTTACTGTTCAGCAAGAGCTAGTTGGCATCATAATACTGAAACCAAGAGACTTAAACCAAATAAAACAAGCTCAAGATCAGTCTGTTGTCTTTCTGGTTTTCTGTGATAATAAATGTTTTACTGTGTGTAATTCCTTTTTAGTCTTCATTAAAAAAAGAAAAAAGTCCTTCATCTAGTTACCTTATTTCTTTCCTGTTTGTCTAGTTTACACTTTGCATAGGAATGATGATCAATGTACAATTTATCTGTTCTCCTTCAGGATTTTCCCTTTTTTTACTGTCTTAATGATTTTATGTTTCATAGTCTGCCTAACAATTCTAAAGCCTTTCCAAATTATCCTTTTCTGTAGATGAAGACCAAAGATCTATAACATACTAATAAACTTCTCCTTGGAGTAGTAAATTCAATCATGTATTAATAAACACTCACTCTCAGTTCACTCCTTGCCTTTAAGCTCTTGAATATTTCTCCCCTATTAGTGAACAGAGACTCCCAAACTGTCTGTGCTGGTTTTGGCTGGGATAGAGTTTGTTTTCTTCATAGCAGCTGCCATGGGGCTATGTTTTGGGCTTGCGCTGAAAACAGTGTTGATAACACAGGGATGTTTTCATTATTGCTGAGCAGTGCTGACACAGAGTCAAGGCCTTTTCTGCTTCTCACCCCACCCCACCAGCGAGGAGGCTGGGGGGGCACAAGAAGTTGGGAAGGGACACAGCTGGGACAGCTGACCCCAACTGACCAAAGGGATATTCCGTACCATATGATGTCATACTCAGCGTATAATGCTGGGGGAAGAAGAAGGAAGGAGGGCATGTTTGGAGTGATGGCGTTTGTCTTCCTAAGTAGCTGTTACGCGTGATGGAGCCCTGCTTTCCTGGGGATGGCTGAACACCTGCCTGCCGATGGGAAGCAGTGAATGAATTCCTTGTTTTGCTTTGCTTGCGTGCATGGCCTTTGCTTTCCCTATTAAACTGTCTTTACCTTAACCCATGAGTTTTTTCACTTTTACCCTTCTGATTCTCTCCCCCATCCTCTGCAGGGGAGTGAGCGAGCGGCTGTGTGGTGCTTAGTTGCCGGTTGGGCAACTACGACACTATCTCAATTGAATTGCTTGTTCAGACTGTCAGAATAAATAATTAATACAGTTCAGTAGTTCTGTGCTAACTTTTTCTCCCTGTAACTGCTTGGTAGAGGTGTCTTATGAATAAAAAAGCCTCCGATCTTTCCTAAATCTTCTAAGGTGCACAAGAACTTAACCCTCACCTTATGAGATAGGATATCCAAACACTTTTGAGGTTCTGTGTTTTTTTCATATTCAACTATCTTTCCTGGATTGAGTGACATTTTCTCTCTGACTTGAAGGGCTAGAGAAGATGTTTCTTTTATTCATGTGTTTTTGCTTGCATGTTGCTGGATGGGCAAACAGTAAACAGCTTTGCAATCTTAGACATGGCCCCTTGGCAGAATTTTAAAAACAAGTGAACTCTTCTGCAAAGTAGCTGCAGTATGCTGCAATGGATCAAGTTGTCAGTTATCCTTTAAAACAGAGGGGGAAGATGCAAATCTCATCTAATACATGACTTTGCTTCCTTTGGTTCATTTTTCCATTTTCTCACCTTCTCCTCACTTGTTGGTCATGATTCTCCTCCAATGTCAAGAAATGGTCTTTGTGATTGCTCCCGTACAGATATCATGGCCTGGCAATGAAATTCTATGTAACTCCTGCATGGGGTGCCACACAGCCCCCCAGCCCCTCTCCAGTTCTACAACATCAGGTATAGCAGAAGCCCCATATAAAATTCTCTCTCTGTCAGGTGAAACTTTCCAACTTACACATCGTGTATTCCAACATTTATCAGATTGACATTAAGTGTCCTGGAATATTTTCAGTCCCAGACCTGGAATCAGACTGAACTGTTTCAACAATTGTTGAATTGTTGGGATTGTTTGGCCACCAGGGAGCATTCACAGAAATAAAAGCCTTCTTCCTGGAAGATCCCACTTGGAGTATTAGCTTCCTTGTCAGGGCTACCATGACAAACTTGACATTGGAGAGGGACTTGTGTAATTTCCACATATAAATTTAATACTTAGGAAGAGGAAGATACGTAAGATGAATATACGACAATGACTAAAGAAAGCACCAAGAGCAGAAGCAGATAAAGGAGATAAGTTAATACTGACAGCAGTAGTTGTCAAGTAGGAAATACAGGTAAGCGTGGTTGTTTTTTTTTACCTTGTCATGCTCTGTTTTATGCCATATTAAACAACTGTGGATCTTTTATTTCCAGAATACTGGAATGATCCAAAGGCTCACTGGTTTATGGGGACTGTCTGAACATGTTTGGAAGTCACTCTCAACAGCACTAGCAGGTACCAAGTTTCATAAGTGATGTTTCTTTAGCCAATCCACTCATAAGTAATGTTCCCCACTGCTACCTGCTTTTCTCTACCATTGCAGCTCAGGGAAAATTAATACATTAGGTTTATCTTTCACCTCAAAAGCTAAGAAAGAATTTCTTCCTCCACTTTTTTTCCTCTGGATCTTGTCCTTCAGCTTGCATAATTAATTTTCTTACTGCAATACATTCTTAGAAAAAATAGAATAAGGATAAGCTGTCAGTGCAAGAATAAGTTAGTGCAATATGACAATCTCCCAAGGTGACTTTTTTAAAAAAAAGTATTTTATACCTTATAATAAAAACAACATCTATCTTAACTAAGATGTCTGGAAGTCAAGTTTTTCAATCAATGTTCAGCAAGTGTTTTCTGTGAGGTCAGCAAACATTGGCACACATCAAGAAGAACAAAAAGGGTAAATATAAATGGAAAAGTTTAATTCAGAAAACTCAGGCTTTGCTTGATTTGTAACTACGGAAAAGAAGAGACCAAAGAATGTTATTTTTCTTCTTCCTATCTTTCCAAAGATGAGATGGAGATATGAAGGAACATAATTTTTCACATCTTCTTCAACCATTTACTTTGATCTAAACCTGTAGTTCAACATGGAGACAAATTTACAACATCTTATAGTGGTTGTGTGCTTTAATATGAGTTCAAACCACAAAAGGTCACAAATTTACTAGAGGGGTTGGAGTTTGGAGGAGAGGTGACAAATGATGTCCTACCAATACCGTGGTACAACCAGCTGTATGTGTTATGTCACAAGAGACAGGCAAAGCTTTGCAGCCTCTCTTGTGCTTTTCACTTTTCCCACTCTACTGGGTCAGATTGCCAACATTTTTTTAAAAGAGGGGATAAGGAAGCCCTGAAGCATTTCTCTTTCAGATATAATGCTAACAAAATATATTGCAAACTTTGATAAAAATGGCTTTGGAAAACACACTTCTTGGATCTAAACGTATTTTTATTTCACTGTGTGTTTCTCCTGCAAAACAGATCTAGTTGTACTGGGCAAGAAGGTGTAAATTGGAAACTAAAGCAGGATACCACTCAGATCAATTCATTTTTCTTTCTGATGAGGTTACATTCTTGCACAGTGAAGTGTCCTAAATTCAGAAAGAATTCAAATTACCATGAGATACCATTTTTAACAATGGACCATTAACTTTGAAAAGCCATTTGGCAGTAAATGTATTTTACTAAAATATTGTCCAGAGACATCTGTCAGGATTAGAAATGCATTAGCATAGGTCCTTTATAGCTCGAGGACTATAATATGTTATAATATGTTATCTGAAGAGATTCAAATGTGGGGGAAGGAAGAAGTTATCTTCTATGACGTTAATCTAAACAAAATTTGCAAAAATAGCCAAGAGTATTCAGCTGCAGTGTTGTGGTAGTGGCACCGGTAATGCTATCAGTTCAGAAACCTCATCTTTTGGTTAAGTTTTTCAAGGAATGTCTTAATTTTTTTACTGTTTCCAGTTTCACGTAGCTGGAACTTTTAAAAAATTCCAGATAACTAGAAACCACCAGATGTCTAGCAGTCAAAATGTGTTGCTTTTTGCCTAAAAACAAGTGTTTGCTGAAAAGCAGAGTCAATGGTTTTCTTTTGTTTTTGTCAAACAAGAATTACCCTGGGGGGAAAGCATGCACTTTCATGTAGAATTTCTTTAGCTGAGAATGCTTTTAACAAATTATTTTCTATTCAGCTATGCTTTAGAAAGAAGAAGTGAGGAAACATAAATGCAAATCCCCAAAACTGGCTTGCATAAATGCCATAATGAGGCATGACTTTATGTCACACTTCCTCAGCTACTGCCTTGCGGTATCAGAGAATCTAGAAGTGTCTGGAAATGGAGATGTCTCTACTGCAGTAATGGATCAGTCCATAGCGAAGATAACGTTATGGACACCAAGAGTAGTTGGGAGTCATCTTCCCTATCTTCAGCCAAGGGGAAAGGAATCTAGTCCAAAATGATCACCTTTGCTCCCTCTTTGGTCACCGGAGAGAGAAAGCAGACCCTCCAGGTACCTAAGATATGTACCTCTTTCTACTGAGAAATATTAATAAGTGATTTGATGGTAATAATTATGGCTTATTTATTTTAAAATAATACCTAAAGACTTAATCATGCTAAACAATACACAAGATATAAAGAGATTTTTTCTCTCAAGTTCCCCATTCTCTTCCCTGTAATGACTGATCTTCTTAAAGAGATTAATCTCTCAAGAGTCTTTATGAAGACTGATGTAGGTGAGATCTGAAATTTTTAATTATTACAAATCTTGCAGTTCAGAGTCTGAGAAAAAAAAATAGACATACTGTGTGTTTCAAGAAAGAGCTGTGTAAATGCTTGGATGTGAAACAAAAGTGGCTATCTCAATAGTTAACATTTTTGACTTGTGAAGGTATTCCAAGAGAGCTTTGAAATTCCACATACGTTGTTCGCCATATAACATATATATCACCTGATTTTCCTCACCATCTTTCATGGGGCTCTCCAGACCTACTGACTAAGAGTTTAAAATATAATGGTGAAGTAACTGAAGCTCTCTGGACAAAAATAAGGAATTTAAATTATATTTTTAGTAGAAAAAGAAGTCAAAATGGCCTTAAACACAGAGCCACAAGTCAAGCATAATAAACAGTACGGCTGTTCTAAAACATCACTACCACTTTAAGTTTCCCATTCTGAGTGCCTGTGAAGTGTGACATTACCTAAATATACTGCACATCATAAAATGTGAACATCACTCTAGACTCAGAAGTTTGTAATTCAGGAAAACATCCCATTCAGGAAAATACTTAAGCATGTACCTAAGTGATTGGATTTAAATGCACGTTTAAAGCTAAGCATGAACAGGAATGGAGTTATGCCTGTGCTTAAATACTTTTATGAATTGCCATCTCAATTATATTGTCTTAAACCCAAGTACATCTGCTAAAATTTCTTAAATTACTTTGGATTCACTCCTGTATAAATGAACTCCATCGGTTCAGCTTCATTTTATTCAAAGTAGATCTCTAGAAATCTAAGGAGTTACACGAAAGATGAGGCTGTCCTGATGGAAATTAGGGAAGGGATGATTTTCTTTTTGTCACAGCCCTTAGGAAATATAAATACACTGTCACTTTTAGTAATTCTCTACCTACAGAATCCTTCAAGCATGCCTATGGTGGAAACTAGAGGTAAAACATTCATAAGAAACATCCTAGAGGAGACCAAAATGATTTTCAAGCACATTTAAAATGGTTGAGGTTTGTCTTGTTTTAAAGATCCCTGAGAATAAAAATATTGAGTATATAGGTTGGCTACTGGAAAAAAGTCTTCTTTTGTTTTTTTAAATATATTGGATTTAGCTTGCTTATGAAATGTTTGTTATGTTCACTGTTCTTCTTTTGAACCCATAGTATTTTTCAACCTCGTTAAAATGTGCCATCTGCTAGAGACATCCGTTATAAAATTACAACAACATAAATTTGTATGCCTGCTTTATTTTTAGGAGAAACACCAACACCTTGAAGTTTAAAGAAAGTAGCATGCTTTTACAGAGCGGCTTTCTTAAATTTTCTTTCCTCAGTTATCATAATATATAAATAAGACAAGTTCTGACTAGTACTAAATAGAGAGAAAATAATTTCCCTTGTGATCCAGATAAGTTTATATGCTTACTCCCATCCCACTTCCCAGTCCAGAAAAAGTGAACTTTTTGCTTGACTCCTCGAAGTATCCAGTACAGCATAAATGAAAAGAAAAAAAGAAAAAAAAAAAGCAGATATATTCTCAACTGCATAAAAGATTGTACCTTTACTAATATTGTTATTTGATTATATGATAGTCAAAGGCTTGTGCTATTTTGCACTAAGGAAGACATTTTGCAGAAGCATGGCTCTTGCAGGACCACAGATGTGTCAAGGTGTATTTTATTCCATCACATTTATATATTCTTCCACAAGAGATAAATAACACCAGATCCACCATAGGGTGTTAGAGAACATAAGCCTGCAGAGCTAAATGGAAGTATTCTTACGCACGTCAGTCAAATAGCTAATCCACAGATTTTTTTCCTTTTGGCAAAAACTGGCAACAAAGAAATAGATTAAAGTGATAAATCACGGCATATTCTCTGGTGATAGTGAATGATGCTGAATGCAATTATCCACAGAAATGTGCTGCAAAGTTTAGATGAGATTTTGCTCTCATATTTTAGCCTCCCAGGCTCCAGCTTCATTGCACACAGTTGTACCTACAATTCAGGAATTCAAAAATAGAGCAGATAAAGTTTTGGAGAGACTGAAGAATAAGAGATCACCTTTGGTTTACAAAGAGTGGTGGGGCTCTGTCTCTTTGTAAAGGAGACCATCTCTTTCCAACATGTTTTCTCTTAGCCTGACCTGACTGTCTCTCAAAAATGCCATCAGCGAAACTCCGCAGAATTGTTTTCATGGACAGAAGAAATCACAATGAAAATTGTTATGAAAATAACAGTCTAATAACAAAAAGGAAGACAAGATCCAGATACTTGTGTAAGCAGTGATGGAGTAACTAGTGATGGTTACTGCTGAAAAAGACCAAATCAAGCAGGTATTTTTTGTATTGCATGGTTTCAGAGAAAGGCTCATCCAGTTTAGGTCAGCGGTAACCTAAGGGAAGGAGAGGGTACAATGTCTGTATAGATTCTACATGGAATATGGCATTCAGTTTTAGATGCTGCTGCCTGGCTTCATCCCACATAATTTTAGGCAATTAAAAGGTACCTACACTAGCAGTTAGTTATACCAGGCTTCCTTATAATCACTGGGAAGAGATAGGTTACTGAGATCAGAAACACCTGCTGGAGATCCCTCTTTCTGTTTGGTTATAGAGAGTGCCTTGGGCAAGCCAGCATCTCAGCTGAGTGCCTCAAGTTAGGAGAGAGCAGGGGGAGCCTCAGGGTGCATCAGAGAAAAGCATTGAAGAGATGATATGATGCACTTGCAGGAAACTAACCACGAGTTGAAGAAAGGGGTCTAATTTAGAGGCAGTTCCTGACAACCTTCTGTCTTCAAAACCCAGTCAAGGAGGAAGTTACTATATCATGCTCTGAGGAAAATAAAAAATAAGGCAAAAGGAATGCAATAATAAATATCAGAAGAGTATGTACCCCAGGGAAAATCATACCAACTTTACCCTGGTGAATTAACGTCGCAATTTTTTTCCTTGTGCTGTGACGGAGTACTTGCTTTAAGAGGTGCTTTTCTGTTTGAGTAAGGACTGTGTAATCATTAGAGGAGTGAGATGTAATACTGTGCAAGTAGGAATGAATGAGAAATGAACTTACAACACAAAGACAAAATGCACTTCTGAGCACTGACTTCGATGTCATGATAGTGCTACCCATGCACACAGCTGTTGTCAGGACCTCCTTGAGGTGCTCTCCAGCCTCCTCCATGCTCTCTACAGCCCAAGGACTGCAGGGGAGATGCTTGTAGCAACAGGTGCTGGAAGTGGCAAAACATCCAAACAGTGATTACAACGGTGGTTTTTTTTTCAACACGTGGGTGTTGGTTGTCGGCGTTACGGCCTGTGAGGTGGTTGAGGAGCCTGGAAAGTGTATTCCCAGTTGCCTTCACCTACATCTTGCTAGAAAATTTTTCCATCTCTACCTGTTGGAGCATCATGGCCAGTCCTTAAACTCCCTTTTCCTTTTCCTTTGGCCTAGTCCTTTTCCTCTTTATGCAAGTTCCTTCTGTATTTTGTTTTGGTTTTTTGTTTGTTTCCTCTTTGCAAAAGCCAGGTTTCCTTCAGGCTGTCATTCCTGACAGTTTTCCTTTTGTCTGACCCAATGCAGTGGACTTGGGGAATAAGAAGATTGCAGCCTACATTTTCAGAAGTTTTCACTCACTTTGGGGTACCATCTTGAAAAACCTCCACCTGTGCTTTTCACAAGGGCCATGAATCTAGGGCTCACACCAGATTCAGTGGAGTTAAGGTAAGTAACAAAGCAAGTAGGATGAGAGTGTCTTGTCTTTCATTCTTTTCTTGCTTTATGCAGTTGGTTCCAGAAATGCGATAATTTCTATTGTCAGTCCTGGAAGGGAGGTCACATCAGAAAATCACAATGGTCTCTTTTGTTATTCTGTCCTACAAAGAATTTTACTTGAAAACTGCCAGTATCAGCTGCTTTTCCCCATGGAGGAAGGATCTCTTAGCACAGACCAATGCCACATTGCAATAAACCCTTCATAAAAACCCCAGCCCTCAGCAAAGTGAAATAATCCTGTCCCACCTCTTGGGAGTGGAGCGTGCACCATTACTGTATCAGGAGACCTTCAAGCCTCATCTGCTGAGGCTTTGAAATTCACTTGGTTTAATCAGCCTAGAGAGCATGTTCCTACTTTGCCAGACCTCAGATTCAGCTGCAGAAAAAATTGCAAGGCTCTCACAAATGAAACAAGACACTTTAATTCTATCCTCAGAAATACAAACATATATTTATATACTTACTTCTATTTTAAGATCATTTTCCCATCTCATTGGATGGAATAACTAAATGCCAGCCTGATTAGGGAATTTAAAACTTTGACATCTAGTTGCACTAAGTGCGCTAAGTTTATGGCAATTAGAGAGGAATCACATTATTTTGCGCTCAAGCAAAGCTTAAGCTCAGGGGTGCCTGGACTGTTATCCCCAGAGGTGACTTTCACAGTGATTTTAAGATATCAGAGAAAGTTGTATGGAAAAAAAAGGGAGAGGAGAAGAGAGGAGAGGAGAGGAGAGGAGAGGATTTAAGGGAGGAACTTCTGTTCTTTTTTGTTCTCACACATCTGTCTCCTGAAAGGAAGTTTCTTAAGTCACCAGCTGATTCCTTATTAAATTCTGGAACCAACAGTTTTTCTACTACCTGGTTTTTCTGTGTAATTTTGCAGCATTTTAGTTAGAAAACGAAGCCCACCAATACTTGGTAGTGATACCACCCTGATTCAAATACGGACGGACTGTTGCTGATATATGTGCTTGTGTCTGTGAGCCTGTGCTGTGTGAAGCAATGGGCTCCATTGGTGCATCACCCAGGGCTGAAAATAATGCTCAGGAAAAAATGCTTGGGTAAAACAGCAGAGCTCAATTCATTGTAAGCTTCATTGAACTGAGACTGATTTATGCTAGCTCTATCACGTATTTGTGTGCTACTTTGAGCTGGAAATTTTAGGCTAATCAAACTGGAAATTTTTATATCATTCCTCAAGAGCATCAGAATTCAAAATAGGAAAGAGAGTATGGAAACATTGCTGCAGAATTTTGGGTCCCAACATTGTATTATGTTTTCTATGTTATGATAATAGTAGTTCGGTTGGTACCTAACTACTATAACCCGTTGGGTTACAGTTTTCTTTTTGTCATGTTCTAGCCCTACTTCATTATCTTTCTGGCAACTAAGCAATTCAGATCAAAATCTCAAAAGGGCCACAGACAATTATTGGACTAACCTCAGAGGCGTTTAGAAAATATGGAAAGTTGGTGATTACCCTTAAAATTGAGTTGAGACTTTTATCATCTTGTTTTCTTTTTGTGTTATCTGATGGCCCTTGTCCTCCCTAGCACAAAGCTAGGGAAACCAACACTGCCAGCACATTTTTCAATGAAGCTAAGTACTTTTAAAACCTGTATTTGGAAGTGTCTTTACCTCTTATGAATTATGTGCCATCAGGTTTACATGGCATGCCATGAGAGGATTATCTCATGAGAATGAGAGCTACACAGATCTCACATTAATCTCAGCAAAGTCACAGATGAACAATGGCTTGGTATGCACCAGGTTATTTAGCCCACACTCTGCCAGAGCTAAAACTCAGAAAAGAAGCCCAGGTAAAAATATTGAGGGAGGATCTCTCCATCCAAACAGGAAACCATGATCTGATGTTTATGATACGGATGTTATCACAAACACTTGGTGCTGGAGGTGGCTCTTCTCTGCCCTCGTTTAGGCTATAAGCCTAACTTTTGAATAGTTAAAATACGTAGGTTGAATTTTTATGTAGGCATCTCTCCACTGGGTCCAGAGAGAGCTAATATCTTTCTGCCCTGGATAATAAGGAGTTCGAATTGCTCTTTAAGCTTCAATGTCATGTTAGTTGTTAAAATTCATCTTAGCCACAAAGGTAAATAATCTGAATAAAACTCCAAATGTATTTAAAAAAAGGTGGACTAAAATCATAGAATCAGAGAATAGTTTGGGTTGGAAAGGACCTTTAAAGGTAATCTAGTCCAACCCCCCTGCCGTGGGCAGAGACATCTTTAACAAGATCAGGTTGCTCAGAGCCCCGTCCAACCTGACCTTGAATGTTTCCAGGGATGGGGCATCTACCACCTCTCTGGGCAACCCGTGCCAGTGTTTCACCACCCTCATCGTAAAAAATTTCTTCCTTATATCTAGTCTAAATCAAGATTGCATTGAGTAGATCAAAAGCCTATGCGGTTTTATTTATCTTATTCCTAACAATGGCTTTAAAAACAGAAAACACAGACTTCACCAATTTTGTTTTATAGCAGAAACTTTTTCCTCAGCACTCTTGGTGACTCAGCACTCAAATTACCATATTTCGATATATGACCTCGGTGTAATTAGGACAATATTTTTTTTGGTTGTTACTTTTACGCTGTAGCTGAATCTCCAGAACTAGTAATTTATCTCCAGTGATGAGAGTCTGCCCTCTTTTCAGTATTAAATGGCTCAGACGTTGTAACTGTTACTTGAAGCAGCAGAGATTGGAAGACTATGGACTGTTCTTTGGAGAGCTCTTTGCTGCCAAATCCCCTCATTTCTGCAATGGCAGATGTTTGCCTTTTAAGACCTAGTTTTTTGCATGAGTTTTCTTATTTAATGGCACTTTTTCTGTGCTTGCACAGAGCATGTGGGAGTTTTCCAGAAGACCCTGAGGATGAGATTAATCTCTCCCAACTTTAGCCATGTAGAGCTTTGTATATAATCTAAATTTGTTGTCCTTGGCTCCCTCTCTTCTCAACACAGAGAGAGAAGAACATCAAAGAGGGGATTCAAACCTATTTCCAACTCCCACCCTGGGATGGGAAGAGCACTCCTTGGAGGTACTGCTCTGTCTGGCCACCGCAGGCTCAGCCTGGAAAACTAACTGGCTTAGACTGGATGCCTTGGTTTTAAATAGCTAACGTTAGGGAAGATGCATTCTTGTACAAATTATCTTTGCATGGCAAATCAGACCCTGTGCTGCACAGGACTTGGGAAGGCCTCGCGGAAAATTGTGTAAGTCTTTTTTTTCCTTGAGGCAGTTATGTCTTGGCTCTCTCCTGACAGATACATGGGGTGCAGAAACGTCAAGCACACACTGGCTGGAGGATAGACGGATTGAGAAAAGGCACCCCAACACGAGGGGACAGAGGAGTGACAGATGCAGAATGGGAAGAAACACTATGGAGCACAGAAGGTGTGATGTAAAAAGGAAGCAAAAGCAGCAGTAGACCAACCACCCTCTGCCTTGATATTACTGACCCAGCTCCGGCTGGCAGTTTTCAAGGTTATGTCCTGCCTCAGGGCAACAGTACACTGGAGCAGGAAGGGAAGAAGGTGAGAGGTAGGACGCTACAAGCTACAATATCCTCCTTACTTCTTCCACTCAAGACCATGGGACAATAATTTGGGACCTCAAGCAGGTTACTGATTTGCAGCTCCAGTACAGTAGCAGGACCCTGGCAGCGGAAGAGGAAAGGTCTTGCCTTCTCCAGGTCACAAGCTTGTTTGATCTGTACATTGATTTACAAGTTCTCAGTCCAACAGGAGAAAAACATCCAATGGTTTGATCTGCAGAGTCAGCCCAGCCAAGTTCATTACCTTATTAAAAATGGATTGATGCAAAACTTCTCCCCAGCGCTCACCCCAGCATCTATGTGGATGCAAAATATCATGCAAATTAGGTAATTAACTAGGTTTTTCTTCATTAATAGATAAATCAGAGCAATGAGTTTTTCTAAGTACTAGCTATGCATTTCTCCAAAAATAGGACATCTAATGCAATTATTTTTATTAGATCTTTTGTATGTGATCACAGAGCATAAAAAGGAATTAGAGTTCCATGTTTGTTATTATTAAAGAATCCCTGTAGCCTCTTTATTTCATTTGGCTCAAAATAGAGAGCAATGCTGCTATTGTAATTCATTAATTGTCAGACTCACATTTTAATTCATAAGTCAAAGATTTCTACTTTCCGTTTGTTCCTAGTTATACTGGAGTTAAGGGTATTTTGGAAGGACAGAAAGCTAAAGCTGAAATTATATTAAAATACTCAGATGAGCAAAGAGGCCATATACTGTATACTAATCTGTATTTTTGAATATTCTATTTAGAACAAATAAGGATGAGTGAACTGCAGCTTTTGAGCATAGGTCCTTCCAAGGAGCTGATAGGCCAGCTGAAGCAGGACCCACAAATATTTTTTAACGCATCTGTCTTCGGTCTCCTACCAGATCTGCCACTATAGTATCTGATCACTTCGAAAATTACCAGTTATACATTCATGGTTGTACAGTTCATTATATAAAAACTGCTTGTAGAAGGTAATAGCATTTCAATTATGCTGTAGTTTTTTAGTTGTTTCTGTATAATTATGTTTTAGGCTAAAACACTTTTGTTACTACTTCTATGCCACAAACTGTGCTTATTAAGCATGAAAGAAATAGAGAAAAAAATCAATAACCCCATCACATAGATGAACTGTCAGTTA
Organism: Fulmarus glacialis; assembly: GCF_000690835.1. Taxonomy (NCBI): domain Eukaryota; kingdom Metazoa; phylum Chordata; class Aves; order Procellariiformes; family Procellariidae; genus Fulmarus; species Fulmarus glacialis. The sequence continues at coordinate 28,117 of NW_009212284.1, forward strand.
TGTGAAAAATGGGCATGAAAAGTATCTCAAAGTTAACTGCAATGTAGCTAGGTTATTGTCTCATTACAACTACAGTGTAATTATAGTAGCTGTTCCTAAGAATATATCACTTATGGCTTTTCTTCTGTCAGAGTAGGAATTTATTTTTATAGGAAGATATTAAAAATATTTTAACTAACACAAAGAAGAAACTTAAGTCATTAAAACTTCATCAGAATAGATAAAAGATTCAAGCTGTGTGGTTGTTTCTTTGGGAGTGTTTTTTTTCTTTCTATTTCTTTTTTTTTTTTTTTTTTAATCTCTCCTGAGCCTCGTCTTGAATCTCTTCAACCATCCAAGAACATCCTTTCACCCTTTTGCTTGTTCTATTCCAGGCTCGGTTCTTAGATCAAAAACCTGGTCAGTGATTTTCCAAGTATTACTTGCAAAGTTAAGCTTGGAAATAAGACATGTTTAAAGGAGAAAATCTGGCTTTAATTAATCCATATTTAAGCGGTAAGTTTGGGGCTTTTGCTTACCTAAATACATTGCAATACTGGAAGATGAAGCAGGAAAAATCCTTATCAACAGTCTTGCAACGACGGCTGCTGTTTGCCTGTCCCAGATAAGGTGGCAGCCACTAAGACAAAAAATGTGGGTCTCTTATTAAAATAACCACACAACATGGGAACAGCTGTGTAAAACTGCCTGCTGCTGTTTTCTGGGGAGGTAGTGTCTTCTTCTCTGGTGTGAAAGCACATGGCAGCTGAAAGGTGTATTAAGGAAGAATACATCAAATCAATAGTACTTTGATAACCACGGTTAGTTACATAGTACAATAGTAGTTTGGTGACCATGAAAGTATGTACCTGAACCTCATCCTGCTTGTGACTCTGGATCACGTTTACTTCTGAGATGTAAAAAAAGCTCTCTTACAATCTGATGCTCAGGCCTTATATCTCACTTTTAATTTATTTCATTCCTATAAACACTCATATTTAGTTGTGAAATGCTACATGCAAAATTTCTGGTAAGATTTTTATACGATTTTCCTACTCATATATGTGACAGTATATATTCTTTCAGTGCAAGCCTCTTCAGGACATTGCTGAACCAGCCAAGGTTAATTATGCTGTGAGTTCAGCCAGATACTTGAACAGAAGGATGCTGATATCAGCTAAAGATTATTAAAATTATTTGCCATTGCTGTTGCTACTTCTCCAGTGAAGCTGGCGCCTGTAGCAATTCTTCTGGCACTGTAACTGATACTCTTGTTCATTTATCTTTTCATTGAGCAAAAGAGTTTTCCTCTTTTCTCCTTTATTAGCCAATGTCTAGTATGTCTGAGGTATTTCCAGCAAGACTGATCTTCCCAATATCATTATGGCTCTCCTAGGAAGATATGGTTATTCTTACTTGCTTGTAGCTCTTTGGGTGGGCATGTCTGGGTGCAGACCAGCAGATGAGCAATCTATTTCCCATTTTTATCCTCTTTCACCTTAAATGCTAACCTGCACTTGAATGGAGGTCCCAGAGTGCATAGCATAGACATATATAGCTTTAGAGCAGCTGTCTCAGTCTTCTTGACAGAGTTTTGGTGGTGGCTCATGGCCAAACATGAAGCAAACATGGTGCAATGCACCTCCACCTCTGCAGCAATACTCTCCTTAGCCAAGTAACTCGTGGCCTGATTCCAACTGAGTTCAGTTGCATCTATCACAAATAAATGCTTTGTAGTGAGATAAAGTATTTCAATCAGAAGTATCAAATTAGAAAGTAGTTTGAGTGGCTTATTCTTTTCTCTTTTCACGTGGTGATGGCAAGCCCTGGACACCTTCCCCAGCAGACATCTTGGGCCTCTTCCATGGTTACTCCCAATCGTGTTTTATAGCATTTGGGTGGCATGGTCCAAAATCAGACCATGCAAGGAAGACATGAGGGCCACGTGAAATTTCTAAAGCCAGGTCTCCTCTGTGACATTGGTCAAATCTTTCTATTTTCCCTTCTCTCAGTCTTCAGAGTGAGTTTGTGCTGCAGGGTCCTCAGGGCTGGAATGGATCTCACACAACAGGGCCATGCTATGAGCACAGAAATAATAAAAGCAGAAGCCAACACACATCTGTTGCAAGCTGTCCCAGACAAATTAATTTCTGATGCAACTCCATTGACTGTGATAGACTCATCCTGTGAATTCAGCCATGGCAATGAGAAGCCAGGGAGAAAAGGGCATGATTTCTGCCATTTCCACACTGATTTATTGAGAAGAGTTTTGGGAAGGGGGAAGATTGATGGAAGGTGAAGTAGAGAAGCACCTCCTCTGACACACCACATATATATTTTGCTCAGTACAAAGCCAACAATTTTTTTTTTTCTAACAGAAAAAAACAAACACATCTTAGTCAAGCATTCAGAAGTATCTGGTACAAGGAGCTCTCCTGTTTCACAATGCTCCGGTTTCTCTTCTTATACCAGGACCAAACCAGCAAGTCCTTCCCAACACAGGCATTGCGGGGCTCTTCAGAGCTCTCTCCAGTCAATGGAGCTCCTTACGGCAGGCACTTGACTGCCTGTGATCAGCTAAGATGGGGGTCTGAGAGACAAGTAAAACCTAAGAGCTGGACTCTCCCTGAAGGAGCATGAGCAGACCCCACTTAGGCAATTAGCAACACAGCTATTGCAGCCCATGGCAGATTTTTACCCATCAAAATCCAAAAAGTGAAGTGCAGACGAACAGCGTAGCCTAGCTCATTTTACCAAGGCATTTTCTGAAGAGCAATGAGATAATTTCAAAAGGTAAGAAAAGGTGCCAGCATGCTGAGAGCCAAGTACCTTCTAGTTAGTCAGGTTCTTCAGTGCTCCTCAACATGGTCCTACTCTCAGCCCCCATAAGAAGCTGTGTTTTTCCAGATCCAAGGAGCTGGTGTGGGGAGCCACTGCAAGCCAGCGCCTGGGAGAGCAGGCAGAACATATTGCAGGGTTGCTGGGAAGGGGCTGGAAAAAAATTTCCCTTCCAGCTTTACTTGCTGCTTGGATCCTCTGCCACTCTATGCAGATAAGGTGAGGCCTTAGTTGTCGCTTGGAAGATTGTTGTGTCTGACTATTAAAAGAACAGAGTTAGCAAATACGAAAAGGCAACAAGGAGACTGTGGATTACGGTTCGACAATGTCACCTCGTCTGGGGATTATCGGCGCATGCAGCATGCAGCTGGCACAGAGGGATTTATGAGGGTGCTGCCTCTCAGAAGAAGATGTAGTGGAGAAACGTTGTTATCCTGAATTCTTTAGGAACCAAAGAAGAGATTTGCAAAGCGGTTAGAGGAGGATCATGGTTACATGTCTTACGCTTGATGCAAATAGGAATCAAATGCTATAACTGGAAACAGAAAAACAAGAAAGACCACAGTTTGATGCTGAAGAGCCAAGGGCATATAAGGTTGTGGGAAGAAAGGATGAGAGAAGAACATCTGATGAACCACATGGACCACAGGAAGCCTGGAGTATAGGAGCAAAAGTAGAGTGGAAGAAAAATATATGATTAGATGAATCTGTGGAAGCAGGGAAATGGTATGGCAAAATCTTTAGGATATGGTCAGCAGCAAGTAAAACTGCCTTAATAGGGATAAAAAGGAAAAAGCAATATAACTGCTTTATTTCCATTTCCCTTAAAAATTGCTCCCTTCTGCTAGTAACTCTAAACATAGATTGCATAAAGCAGCAGTTTCTGATTTCCAGAAAGCACTAGGTTCCCAAATGATTCGGATATTGCCTTAATCTGTTATACTGGAAATTCAATACCCAGCAGCGATCTGAGGAATGCAAGCTACCAAAAGAAAGCCATAAAGGGATAGCTGTGATGAGAGGAAAATTTAAGTAGTCTATTTCTGCCCTGTGTACAATCTGAGACACTGCGTACGGGCTTTACGCCGTTGTGAAATCCAGGTTGCGATTATCACAGAACCAGTGAGTGTGTTAAGAAGCAAGCACTACAACTTGGTTCAAGAAGAGCTTGAATTTCAGCTCTTGCTGAGACTTCTTCCTTCACTGCATTTCATAAAGCCAAAATACTGAGCCTTCTCATCTACCGTACCGGTGTGAAGGGAATGATGGTTGCAACCAGCTTCACTGAATTGCTGTCAGTTTGTATTGGAAAGACATAAAAAGGGATGTCAAAGGACTGAAGACGTGAAGAACTAATCATGATCCTGATCTTAAGAGGTAGAGTACAGCAATTGCTAACCTCTGAAACCAGCTTTCATGTCTAGGCAAAAGAAAAGGTAAGTATTAAAGAGGAATACCATCAACAAGGTACCAGATAAGGGAACTAGGTGAAATTAATCTCTGTGCTGAGAGGCAACACATGGTGTAATAAATACATGAGCATTTGACTGGCTCTCTGTTGGGACTCCATACTAGCCACAAGGTAGAAACACTGAATGGGTTTATGGAAGAGCGATGCTGTTAAGACTAATATGTAGCTGGAAGTAATATGAAAATAGAAGCTAACAGAAGAGATGCAGTATGTCTTGGTTAGAGAAAATCCTTGTGGTGCAACATCTCACGCAGTTCTACTGTTATATGAGTTCAAGCAAAATGTGATCAAAAGCCGCTGAGCCATATGAACAATAATAGCTTTCCAGTATTTTTCATATGCATTGCATTTATATGAGTAAAAAGACGTGTAGGCCTGGAAGAGATTGCCAGATGAGTCACGGCTGTTCTGAAGAGCCTGAAAACTAGAAGTGTTCTAGAACAAATGAAGCAAAACAGTTTAGAAACCTCTGTACATATCAGATGGGTCAGTGGAGCTTGGGCACTTATCAAAATGTACTAAGAAGAAAGTTTTTGGAAGTGATTTTGTATTTTTGGTATGTTAGTTGTAATGTGATAGTCTTACAAAATACCATTAAATAACTGAGTGGTTATTGTTATCAAAGTCTTGCAAAATAAAAGGTATGTAACGTAGAGATATGAACATAAGATTATTCTGTAGAAATATTTGTACGAGTTTGATGAGTAAAGATGATTATCTGACGTTCCCTAAAGGTGGGCATAAGATAGGAATAGTGGGATAAAGGTGAGAAGACAAAAATTTAGGATGAGCAAAAGCAAAGCTGGTTTGTCACACAGATGGAAGACAAAATTTCTGATCTTCCATAACAAACTTCATAGGTTTTAAGACAAAACATTGGATATGTGTTATGATACCAAAACATTGTAACCTATCATTTCTGCATCAAAATCACAGTTTTTGAGGTATAGCCTGTACACTGAAAATGCAGTCTTGGTCTGAAAATTTCTAGTCATAGAGAGTCCACCAAGCCCTGAAAAATTGTCCCAGTGGTTAATTGCTTTTGGTGTAAAAGAATTGCACTTTATTCTGGTATGAGGTGGTTTAACTGCAGCTTCCAGACACTGGATCTTGTTATGTCATCTCCACCTGCCCTGTACTGCCTGCTGTTGAAAACAACATGAGCATCGTATTCCTCCCAGTGAAGGACTCCAGTTTTGCAGTCTATTTTTGCAACATACTCTAGGAAGGGCTCAACAGTGCCATAGAGGTACTGCATACATGATAGACATCCACATTCTAACAGGTGAATCCCACTCAAAATGCCGGTTAGGGTCTTCCTAAAGCCATTCACCTAACTGGTATCACCTTCCTATTCTTTCTCTAACACACATTTGCAATTTCATCGTCCCATGTTAACAACAGCAGCACACTAGGAATTCATATTCGATGCATTATCTACTGTGATCTCATTGTTTTTGCTTTCGGGGATGCAATTCTTCATCTTGCAAATGTGAATACATTCTTTGTTTCTAGATGCATAATCTAGCACTTAACTGTGATGAAGCACATGTTGACAAAACGAGCCTGCCTGATGATGTGCTTGGGCTGCATTTTCATTATTTTTATCTGCCAAACCTTGCATTATCTGAGAATTTTACTACTATTGATTTCTTTTTCATTCCAGAACACGGGGAAAGGTGTTGAACAGCGTAGAAGAAATTCTTTTTGGCCAGATTATTTATGCCTTCCCAGAAGGAAGAGTGCACATTTACAAATTAATATTTCATTATTACATTTAATATAAGCTACACTGATTTAATATAATACAAATACATGCATGTATCAAACTGTTGTGCAGGGGTAAATCAAATTACCTTTATCTGAATATACTACACCAGCATGGGTTTTTTTCTTGTGTAAATTTGGAGATTAATTTTAAAAAATCAGGTTTATCTGATAAGACCTATTTTCCACAATATCATGGAAATAATTATTGCACCATTTAAAAAGCCATTTTATGGGATAATACTTACTGGGTTTTTTTCCAGATAAATATTTGATCTAGGGTGTTAAAACATCTGTTGCCATCATATTTAACATTAAGATTTTAGAAAGTTGTTGGAACTTTTTTACTTAAATCTTTTATCTACTAAAATGTGTTCTTTTCTTTCCTGCATGTTTACAATTTAAAAAGCAAAAGGAACTCCTGGACCTATTCTTTTCTTCATTTCCTCACACCCTGATTTTTTTCTTCCCTTTTTTCTTTATTTCCCTTATCCCCAGAGGAAAAATAAAGGAGAAATGAGGTTTTAGAGTGGAGAGCAAAGAACTTGAAAATGTTGAAGAATATAAATGGTTATCACTTCTTTCTTTCTGGGAAATAAAAAGTTTCCTACACTTGGACCAATGAAATAATTTTTGACAATTTCTTTTCAAAGGAATTTATGGAAAATAACTGTCTAACCTTGCTAACTTTTGGTGAAACTTGAATTGAAAACTTGAAGGTACTTGAACGCGTCCACAGGAGGGCAACAAAGCTGGTGAAAGGGCTGGAAGGCATGTCCTATGAGGAGCAGCTAAGGACTTTGGGCTTGTCTAGTTTGGAGGAAAGGAGGCTGAGGGGCGACCGCATTGCTCTCTACAGCTTCCTGAGGAGGGGATGTGGACAGGGAGGTGCTGAGCTCTCCTCCCTGGGATCCAGTGATAGGACGCATAGGAATGGTTTAGATGGGCATTAGGAAGCATTTCTTTACCCAGAGGGTGGTCAAACACTGGAACAGGCTTCCTAGAGAGGTGGTCGATGCTCCATGCCTGACAGTGTTTAAGAGGCATTTGGACAGTGCCCTTAATAACATGCTTTAACTTTTGGTCAGCCCTGAAGCGGTCAGGCAGTTGGACTAGATGATCAGTGGATCAGCGACCCAGTTACACACACTGTTAAGGGAAAAGTCATGGAAGAACCTGATCTTCAGGTAAAAAAAATTCTCTATTTTTCAACAATTTTTGTGGAGCTTTCACTTTTCCTTACTGATGTCAGGTCGCTTTATTTTTCAACAATTTTTGTGGTGCTTTCACTTTTCCTTACTGATGTCAGGTCAAACAATCCCTTCTAAGAGTTAAAAACCTTGCAATGTGTTCCAGTAAAAGACATTAAAGGGGACATTTGTGTCACTGACTAATGAAACTAAACATATTCCCATCTTTTAAAATAAACATTGAATAAACTCCAAGGAAAATTTATCAAGAGCCAAACCAAAAAGTTCCATAAGGAATGCATTGTTTGATGTATGTTTTGCAATCCAGTGTCAGGTCCTAGGGAAGTGGTATGCAAATGTGACAAGGTCGGGTAAAAGAGGTCACAAAAGACAAGCAAGGGTCTCATGGAGCACTGACAAAATTCTTGCAATTTAAAAGCTGACAAAATATCTTTTCCAGCTTGTGAACAAAACTCCCGAGTGGATGAGGTTTAATGATTTCATTGCTGTGAAAGCTGGATCGTGACTGTTTACCGTATATACAGTTTTTACTTCTTCTTTTACACTATATGTAAGTTAAACGAATTGACATTTTTGCCTTGTTTTGCCCAATGTCCTATGTTTGTGTACGCATTTGGGTTTGTTTGTCTGTCCTTGACCACCAATTACTTCCATACCTTCTGACCGATTTCAAAAATTGCAGCACAGCAGAAGAGATTTCAATCATAATAAATTTCTACACTTGTTTTTTGGAAGTAGTCCGTAAAGAGATTCTATTACTTTCCCCTCAGGGAAAGAATAAGCATATTAGAGGTCAAAATCCACGTAAGAGAGATCTTTTGAGACTTGCTTCATTAGCTGCATTGTTGAGAGCTTGACTTCAAATAACCTAAGAAAGAGGTAGAACATCTGTATCTATGATTAGTAAAGCCGTCTCTCCCTCAATATCCTACCAAGGTTATTCATTTAAAAGCAGGCTAACTGCATGATAAAGCTCTTACTATTTCTTGGCTCTGATGGGAGAGACATTGAAAGCCCACGTAAGGG
>NW_009212285.1:0-682 GCF_000690835.1 Fulmarus glacialis
GGTCTGAGGGATGAAGGGGGCGGGTGGAGATCGGGGTGGAGGGATGATGGACGGGGGCACAGATGGGTGGGGTGGACAGATGGTTGGGTGGTTGGGTGGGGGGTTGGTTGGATGGGTGGTTGGATGGGTGGTTGGTTGATTAGATGGTTGATTGGATGGGTGGTTGGGTGGGTGGTTGGTTGGTTGGATGGGTGGTTGGGTGGGTGGGTGGTTGGTTGGTGAGATGGTTGGTGGTTGGTTCGTTGGTGGTTGGTTGGTTGGTTGGTGAGATGGTTGGTTGGTTAGATGGCTGGTTGGTTAGATGGTTGGTTAGATGGTTAGATGGTTGGTTAGTGGTTGGTTCGTTGGAGAGATGGTTGGTTGGTTGGTGGTTGGTTGGTTAGATGGTTGGTTGGTTGGTTAGATGGTTGGTGGTTGGTTGGTCGGTTGGCTGCGTGCCCGGGTGGATGGATGGATGCCCGGGCAGACGCATGGATGGACCGAGGGTGGGAGAGCACCCAGGGGGTCAGGGAGGAGCGGGCGCCGAGGACGGGCAGCGGGACAGGCAGCTGCCGGCCACTGACCCTCTTCCTCCTCTCTCCCCTCCCCCCAGAGTTCAGCCTGCCTGAAGACTTCTGCCACCCCGACCCCGAGAAGTCCAACGGGCCTTGGGACACCATCGCCGTCTTCATCACCCTCTTCC
>NW_009212286.1:0-17172 GCF_000690835.1 Fulmarus glacialis
AGGTTTACAGTTGGACTTGATGATCTTAACTGTCTTTTCCAATCTAATGATTCTGTGATTCTAAACTTGCAACCCAGGACAGAATGCATGCAGGGCACTTCAAAGGCTATAGAAAAGGACCCTATCAAGTATTCAGTCAATTAATAGGACTGATAGTCTAAGCCCTGTTGTAGGGATCTACAGCATTATTCATTTTCTGAACATCTGAGCAATGTCAGAGGAGATTCTAGTTGTCAGTTAGAGGAATCAGACTCATGGGTATGAAAGTCTTATGTCCCTGCTGCCCTAGTCCATGCATGCCTAGTGAGCGTAGCCTGCCCATGCTTCCTGAAGTATGGAACATTAGGAGGAAGCCCAGGAAGAGAGAAAGGCAAGTCCCATGTAGCTGCTGGCTCATATCATCCCCAGTAGTTAGAATATCCTTAACGGCTGTGTCTAAGACGATTCAAAGAATCGCTCTGTGTGTGTGCTCTGGACAGCAGGGACAGCCAGGGAAACAGAAAATGTGCTCCAGTCCTGTCAGGGAACCATCATCAACCTCACATGCTCACAGATCAGGCCATGAAACTGTTCAAGATTTGACTTGATTTATTTTTCCCCTGTGAGGCTTCAAATTATGAAATCTTGAATTTTAAGCCTTTTAAAAGATTAATTTGAACAAAACCATAAAGCTTTAGATAGGGGTGGGTGGATTTTTCTCCCCATGCGATTAGTGCAAATAAGATGCAGAACTCTTATCCAAGCTTCCTGTGAGAAAGTCACCTTTGGGGTGAGATCAAGCAGAGAGTAACTTTGGAGACAGCGAAGGACAAACTGAAACCACAGGTTATGTTGGGAAATGTTTTTTGTTAGCGCATTTTATTACATGGCATGTGCTATTGCAAGCACTGATGTGTAAAGTGTCAGTTTTGAGACATTTGGGAGGTGCAGATGGAGAAGAACATTTCATAAAGACCATAAATCATATTTTTTCACCATATTTACTTACATGTTATATTCTTTAGAATTACCCATTCATATTATTGTAAGGTAAGGTTATAAAATTTCAATTTTATGCCAAAATAACCATCCATAGCCATCCACTGGTGAATTCATATTAGTAATGATAATAGGATTGAGAGAGTAATTGTGTGTGGGATTTTTGATATTTAAAAGGATAGATATGCACAATTTAGCTCCCTACACTGCACAAGAGGCATTCTGCTTCAAATGAATCATGAAAATAGTAATAAGCTTTGTATGTTGTGCGCTGCTTTGTATGTTGTGCGCTGCTTTGTACTGAAAAATATTGAAGAATATTTTTGAAAGAAATGTTGGACATCGTCCCTTGGGCACATACAGTAGATTGAGCTCTTCAATTTCATTCATCAGGCTTCTATGCGGAATGGTAATTCTTCAAAAATGTTAAGAAAGTTACATAGATCATGACTTTAAATTAGCCTGAACTTCAAGAAAGAGTACTGTCTTAACCAAAACCAGACAAATTCTCCACTGCTTCTAAGCTACTGTGGGTGTAGCAGAAAATGTAGGAGATAATGTGAATCCTGTTAGAGAACTGCTTAAACCTCTCTGATTCTCTGACTCAACCAGGCAGCAATTCAGACATGTGGGGAAGAAGATCTGTAAATTGTGCACTCTTGTCTGCTGAAGTGGTAATCGTATTCCAGCTGGGTACAGACAAAGTGCAAAGTCATGTTTCAAGTCCCAAGGGAGAAAAGTCGCTTAAAATACCTCCTTTTAACATTTGTTATTGGCATACTTTCTGCTGATCTTGTATATCTCATTCTTAGTTGGCCTATATATTATATATGAAGCCTGGGTGTTTATCAGGAGGCTTTGAATTCCAGAAGGCAATAGGTGCCTAAATGTAGGGCAAGCGCTTCAGGAAACACCTACCTTCAATGGTGCAGCGTCTTGAGGACTCTGCCAAGCTACAGATCTGTCAAGACAAGACCTGAGGGTAGTTCCCATCTCTACCATGACATACGAAAGCTACCCTAAAGGAGAGACATGCTCCAAAGTATTCGGCCCAAAACCACTGCAAGAATTATTTCAATTTCATCAGCAGCTGCTAAGAAACAGCTCACCAGAGTGTCTGTAAAAAATCCTCATAAATTTGGGCTTAGGATCAAGTTTGATTTTTAGAATAGGTTGGCATATTTTTCCATATAGTGTTCAACTCTGATATATGCTATGCTTTTCATTAACTTGGATCAATGAAATATATTTTGGGCAACAGCAGGCTGGAGGTGGAATCGTTTGCTTGGAAGGTGGCCAATCTTTACAAAAGAAAACCTTTATCTTTCTACATTTTAGTCGATGGATGCTGATGAAGCATTTTTACTGTGTGAACAGCTCACCAATTACTTTTCCTCTTGGTTCTGGGAAATGTCTAATAATGAAACCTACATGAGGTCAGTCTCATAATTATAACTGTCACCACAGTCTTCCCCCTTCCCTGGATACTTTAGATCATAATCTGCAAAGCCAAGGCTAAAAACTACTGACTATATTAACCAAAAGCACTTAGTACCTACCAAATATCAAGGTCCTTGAAGTAAAAAAGTTCAGCTCTGGCTAAAGGCAACAAAATGACTGAATCCTAGAAGAACACAGCATTAGATTAATTCCTTGGCAGTCAGATATGCTGGCTGACCAGATTTCTGTGGTTGAACACTAACAAAAATGTGACAAACAGCTGATACATCTAATTAAAAAAAAAAATCATCTCTCTTAGCATGTGAAACCTTTTTTATATAGAAAAAGTCCTAGAAATTTTTTACTCAGAAATATTATAAATTCTTAATCTAAATATATTATGTTTCAGATTAAAAAAATAGTTTGTCAATCATTCTAAATATTAGCTACCTTGTCCTCATACTGAGATAAACATATAGCAAAAACTAAAAAACGTCTGCCCCAGAGATTAGTCCTGACTGACAACAGAAACATGTGGATAGACACAGGTGATTGGGAGGAGGAGTTTTTTATAGTACAATCAGTTTTCTTTTTTAGTAGATATAATAGTCTTGTTTATTAGATATTTATATTAGACACAAGAAAATATCCCCTCTGTAGTGACTTTTACCAAAGTGTCTTTACTAATTCAGACCAGACAGTCTGAATGTTGCTTCCTGTAACTTTTAACCTCTGCTCTTGGCTAATCAGCTCTAAACAAAATCGTTTAGAGCTGAATGGATGATTTAAGTACACCTTTCTATTATTCTACTGTAAACCTGCCAGGAAAGTCCGGCTGAAAATTTTTAGTGGCTGTCTGGCCGCTGGAAACAAAGAAGTCTATTAAATTTCTTAAAGTGAACACTACTGAATGACAAACGTAACAGGTAGGAAAATGCTTCTGTACAGCAGGTAAAGAAATGACCAGACTGCTAGCAGAACTGTGAAAATCATATTTGAAGTAGAAGGAAGTTCTAAATCAACACAAGTATTGCAGGCTAATGGCATGTGAGACAAGGACATGTATAGCAGTAACATATTTTTATCAGACAAACTCTCATGCACACAAATCCTTCTCTAGGGCTGAGACGGCAGCAACAGACTTGGGAGCTAAATGCAAGTCAATGACTTGCGGACCGGGCAGGTACGTATTGGTCAGCTCACCCTTGAGGGCAGTAAGCTTGGGGGATGGGGGACAGGATGAAAGACAATGTACTTGCACTTACCCACTTAAGTGCATGAGAGGAAGAAAGATGGTTGTTGAGAGTTTGGCAATGTCTCACCAGTATTTTGGTGTGCTTCAGATGGCTGATGTTCTTATGTGTTGCGTGCAAGCATAAAATGTAAACCTTCTCTAGCTGCAAGTCTTCTATTGTGTATGGATTTAGATCTGTTTCAGCAAAACATTGCTAGACTAATCTCCTACAAGTTCCATAAGAACATAGGCCAGAGTGTTTAGGTATTGAGAGATAATGAAAGGTATGTGCTTAGAATAGACACTATAATAAATCTTCTAAAACATCCTGTGGCCATTTACGTCAATTATGCAGTATCTAGGAATAACTTGATTATTGCAGGATTAAAAAGGGAAAGGGACACTGGAAATAAAATACAATAACATTTAATTGCTTAATCTTGTATTCTCTGAAGCTAAGGACAAATCTTCTAGTTCATGTGCAGGACTAGTTTTTAAAAAAGCGAACTAAACAGAAATGTTCTTCAGATATTTTAGTTAATGTCAGCTCTCTCAGAAGGTAAACATGTAACAGTCAACAGACTTATAATTTTGCCATTTTAAAGGGATATGGGATTCCTTTAAGGATTATCATTTTAAGGTTATGTCTTTTTTTTTTTAGACATTGCAGATGCTAAAAGTCTTAAAATTGTAGTCTTAACTACTTCAGGCCGGTCACATAATTTAATATGATGCTTCTTTCTCATTTGACTCATCTTTTTTGCATTTTTTCTAAGGAAGCATATTTTGCTTTGAATATACAAATACTTTAATATATGTAGAAATTATAGACAGGGAAGACTTTCATGTTTTAACTCAATGCAGTTTTAGCAGTGTTAAGTTGAAAAGCGGACTTCAGGGACCACCAGGAAGCTCCAAACTCTTTAGTGAAACATGATCATATTGGATTTACGTTTTTCTCAGTGCATGCAGATTGATATGAGAAATATTACCACCATAAGAGAACAATCGATGTATACACATTTTATTATTAACAGGAAAATATTGATGTGGTAAATTATTTATACTTTGGATAAGAAAATAGATTTCATGGAGAAGCCAAGGTAAGTTGTGACTTGGGATTTGTGTTAATGCTACATTCTGGGAGTGAATTGCATAAATATATATGTATACAAACAATTACAAAAGGAGGAAAAAAGAGCAGAATAGACATGCCTAAGATGATTGTGGAGTAAGAGCACAAATATAGTGGTAATTTCTGTTTCTTATGAACAAACAATCACTTTTGTCTGGTAGTCTTTGAAAAAAAATCATGCTTTCATTCTTTTTTGTTCACTTTACTGATTTTTAGATAATTCTTAGTTATATAAGCTAGAAGAAACATGTTTTAAATAATGCAATCAATAAACATCATTCAGGGTTTACCTGAAAAACAAAAATCATTGATATGATAAACTGTGACTTCTAATGTGAGAAAAAAACCTAATGAGAAATATGGCTAATTATTCTTCATTACTGTACCACCACATCTGCACTGCATACTTTGTAAAAATGCTTTCAAATATAATATGCTCAGCAATGTTTGAACTGTTTTTTTCCACTGCACTTTCCTTGGCTAATACTAGTAGATGAGGCATTTCATATTCTATTTCACTTTGTTGCTATGCAAAAAGGCTTTCCCTTAGGAAGAGAAGACTTCCTAAAGTACAGCACTTGAGAAGCATATTTAAAAAAAAACCTGCTTGCTCTTGTAAAAGTTCTAAAAAAGGCAATTAATTTCTTATTCCTTTGAAAACAAAGCCCTATTCTTCACAAGCAAACAAATAAACTAATTTGTTTGTCTAAAATGTTTGACTATATTAATTGTCTCTTTAGAATTGACCTGAGAAAGCACATGACTGAGGCATCCATGAAAGAGGAGTTAGTGTTGCAGAGTAGCTTCAGCTGCAGTATTTTCTTTGTTTTTAAGCCAACAGTTTTTGGGAGTTGCTCTTCCAATCTCTAGGGAAAAATCAGCACAGACACATTTATCTGTAATGTACAGTATATACAAAAAACCCCATATAATAATGCCAAGGACTATGAGAGCATTGACAAAATGTTGAAATTTTATCCTTCAGATCACAGGCATGAATTTGACAGAAATTTAGTTTACTAAAAAAAGTCACTTGTCATTAGTGGCTTGCAAAGTGTCATGCTTTCCCAGATTCTAGAGAACAGATGTGCGTATCATTAAGCATTCATATTTGACAACATTTAAAGCAAAAGGAGTAAATGTGCATGAAAAATGCACTTCTAGTTTGGAAGATCAGAGAGACAGTGGGAGATGTGAAAGGTGATGCCTGCAATGCGGCTACTTGTGCAGCTGGATTCTGCAGCGACCTCTGAAGCTTCACAGCTGCCAACCCTCTGTCTGTCTTAACAACGAATTTTCTCTGAAAATACAATTTTTTTTGATGGGGAAGTAAGTGGAGCCTTAAGGAAAGCAAGGGGTAAGGAGACAACAAAAGGCTAGAAATCTTTGCTCTATTAACACTGTCCAGCTCAGTTCAATCCTTTAACTGAAGGGCTCTTGAGAACTGTGGTTCATCTGCAGCTGAGCAGACCCATCACATACACTGAAGTATCTGTGTTTTGACAAGAATTTGCATCTAAGACAAGTTCCTGGAAGAAAGGAATCAGAAGTTTAAAGTTGAGGCATAGTTAAGACATCCTCAGGAAGGTGTTTCTGATCGGCATGAATAAAAGGTGGCAATCACAGTGGTCACGGCAGCTTGGTGTTGCAGTGGACCATTTCAAACCATTATTGGCTGGCACTTTTCCCAAAACACAGTAGTTTAACCTGTAAGTGCATAGGGGCAAATGCATTCAAATATGAGAACAAGCATGAAGCCTATGGTGTGTGACTC
The DNA here is from genome assembly GCF_000690835.1 of Fulmarus glacialis. NCBI lineage: Eukaryota > Metazoa > Chordata > Aves > Procellariiformes > Procellariidae > Fulmarus > Fulmarus glacialis. The sequence continues at coordinate 6,562 of NW_009212286.1, forward strand.
AGGATGGGTGGGAAGGCATACAGCTACTAGCAACCAAATGACTACACTGAATTTTTAATCTGTCTGAGCTGCAGTGAAGAGGCCACGTGTGGCAAAGAAGATGTGCGATAAAGGGTTTTTCCTAAGTTGGACTGCTCAGCAGGTGCTGTGGTGAGAGAGCAAAGGGCTTTTCTCTCATTTTGCTTCAACACAGGAAAAATCCATACAAAATACATCCAAAAAAAGAGTGTTGCTGGTAGCATATGAAAAACAATCTCAAATTGAACTGTCCAACAGGGGCAACTGTGTATTACTCTTCACCCAACACCCAGAGAGGTTTGAGCCATCACCACCCATAGAAAGGTACGTCTACCTTCCTGAATTAGATATCTTTTAAAAAAAAAAATTCAGCTGAACCCAGACCAGCCATTTTAAGTAGCCAGTTTAGTGTGATTAAGTGTGTTCAGTTGTTGTGAACCCTGCAGAATACTTGACATGAAATAATCTATTTTTTCAGGTTTTTGAAGTGCCAGTTAAGTGTAAGTCAAGGTATGGCCCTCTAGCTAGTCCTAGTAAAGGAAGACCTTTTCTATTTATTAGCTTATCTTGTATACCTTTAAACTCTCTCTAGATTGAAAAATACATACTAATAATTTAATGAGTGAAGAAGAAAAAATTAACAGAAATCAAGCAAATCATAATTCCAGTCTTTTAATATCTTCATATTAAGGAAGTGAAACATAACCAGCACACACTAAATCAGTATTGAGGGAAGCCCAAAGACATACTGTTCTGAATTGGCTTTAGCCTGTTGTCATAAAGTAATAAAAAGTACTTTCAAAAATAAAAAGTTAGGCAGCAGATAGGTATAGGTCTTAAAGTTCAGTGGTTGCCTACAAATTTTGCTCAAACTTGCACCAACATCTCAAAAGTTTCACAATTTCTTTTGGACTATATAATATATGATGAAATACTACAGCTTGTTGCTTTATTGAAGATAACAGTCAGGTTATCTTTCGGACAGTCTATCTAAGACACACTGTCTAAATTGAATCCTTTTCCAAGTGGAAATTCAGTGTAACATCTCTTGTTTCATTACAACTGAACATGTTTCAGGAGTGTACGCAAAGTCAGATTTGAGTGGACAGATTTACTTGCTTACTTTAGGAAGAAGATTGTGTTAAGATTAGGTTTGACTAGCAATCACTCTTTCTAGTCACAAAAAATCTTCAAGGGAATAGTTAAAATTTTTTATAAATTTTAGTTTAGGTCTAACTTTTAGTTTTCTCTACAATCTCAAGTCCACAGTATTCTTAAAAGCTTCAGTAGAATTACTTCATATTTATATCTGCTTCAGCTGTGGAATATTTGGCTGATTTTTAATACATTGTGAATAGAGCATTTGAAGCAATCGGGAAGGCTTACATTGAATTGGTATTATAGCAAATGTAAAGAATGGACTGTTGCTGGTCCAAGTGCACTGAAAGTCTGTATGACCAACATGAACCCCCAGCTCCAGCCATTGATTACATTGTGGAAGACATTCTCCTTTGCATTCACTAATGCATTTAAACAAGCCTTTTGCTATGTAGATCAAAGGAATCTTTCCTGGTTAAATGATTTCCATTAAACATTTTTACTGACATATTTAGTCTGTTTTTCTCTTTGTAGATTAGTTTGAAACAATTTCTTTGGTGTACATAAATAATTTTAAGTGATTCTGCCATCCTAGTTTGCTTCAACTGTCTCTTATCTGGTACATTGGCTAAACACAATTTAGTATACAACTGATATAACTGGTAGTTTCATTTCCATGCCATTCTCCGATTCCAAACTTATAAGAGCTTTTGAGCTGAGCAGGCAGGTTTTTTGGTGCAAATTCTATTCCTCAGTTCCTACTACAAAGAAAGTTGCATGTAGGCATTTGTTGGAGAAAATACGTTTGTTTATACCACAGCAACACAATCATTTTTTCCTTAAAGTCTGTGTGTTTCTCTTCAGGTTTTATTTATTTTTGTACTTCTCGTACCTGTCCTCCACTCTACTCACAGCAGGTTTCTTGGACATGCACATTTTGTGTTCAGATGATGGTATGACGAACGTCTGGACTCAGATGATTTACATTCAATGGCAAGAGACAGCTAGTTTTAGACTTTCTTGAAAAAGCAAATGAAAGAGTGAAAAGTAAAAGAACTCGGAGCAAATTTGGAAGGAGGGGGATTTACTCTGGGTGTGTGAGATTGCTTAATGTATTGTTTAGCAGATTTTGCTATCTTCCTTTGTAAAGATTATTTTAAATTAATTTCTGCAACTAGGAAATAAATTGCAGTGCTGGAAAAGATGCCATGCACATTTTAATTAAAGCATTGGACATGGCTGAATAACTTAAGAAGTTTTGAAACTGAAGAAACTTAACTTTCTCATACATGTAGAAGGAGAGAGATGAGAGAGATCCAAGAATTACTTCATGTGAAAGCCCTAGTACCTACTTAAACTGAACAGTAACAAATAGACATACATATATAATACCTACATGTTTTCCAAGTAGTGAGTCCTGCTTTTACAGATTGATCTTTCATTTTTAATCCCCCTTATTTTTTTCTAAGTGCTATAGATAATTTTCTGACATAACGAACCACCTTTTCTTTGAGAACAGCAAGATGACAGTTCAGCCATTTTTCATTGCCCTATGAATTCAATTTTGTATGGTAAATAAAAAATTTCCAGTAAAATGTCTTCAGTGTTTCTCCCTGCTCTATGGAAACTAGACATGCTCTGCCTAAATCAAAACACCTAAGTGGTCCCCAGTGTAGGTCCTGGGAGATGCAAAAAGCCAAGGCTGTCCTTCAGAGGATCTGCTCCTTTATACTAAACCCCTTCTGCTGGTGAGAGTCTGGGCGTTGACCAGTTGTTTGGGGTTTTAGTCTCTTGTTTAATCATAACTCCCTTGATGAGGTCTTACAGTATGTTAAAAGAGGAGGTCTGTAGATACTGAAGAATTCCCATATGTGCATGAATGCATATACTGTGGTCCTAGTGATAGGAGTGAATCATAGAATCGTTAAGTTTGGAAAAGACCTCTAAGATCATCGAGTCCAACCGTCAACCCAACACCACCATGCCCACTAAACCATGTCCCTAAGCGCCTCATCTACACGTCTTTTAAATACTTCCAGGATGGTGACTCTACCACTTCCCTGGGCAGCCTGTTGCAAGGCCTGACCACTCTTTCAGTAAAGAACTTTTTCCTAATGTCCAGTCTAAACCTCCCTCAGCGCAACTTGAGGCCATTTCCTCTCGTCCTATCGCTTGTTACTTGGGAGAAGAGACCACCCCCCACCTCGCTACAACCTCCTTTCAGGGAGTTGTAGAGCGCAATGAGGTCTCCCCTCAGCCTCCGCTTCTCCAGGCTAAACAGCCCCAGTTCCCTCAGCCGCTCCTCCTAAGACTTGTGCTCCCGGCCCTTCACCAGCTTCGTTGCCCTTCTCTGGACACGCTTCAGCACCTCAATGTCCTTCTTGTAGTGAGGGGCCCAAAACCGAACACAGTATTCGAGGTGCGGCCTCACCAGCGCCGAGTACAGGGGCACGATCACCTCCCTCCTCCTGCTGGCCACACTATTTCTGATACAGGCCAGGATGCCATTGGAGTGCATTCATTATCCAGCGGCACAGAGAGTTCTTGTCAACAATCTTAGAGTGAAACAGCATCAGACTCTGTGGCTATACTGGCCTTTTCTATGGAGGTGACATGAAGCCCACTTGGTAATAGTCATTCTCTGCTACTTAGAAAAAAGGGGATCGTCATAATGAATGTTCAGGTCAGCCAGGGCTTCTGGCAGACATGCACTGAACAGCAGTTTCATTGCCTGCTTTCAAATACAATTATGAGTCACTTTGGTATTACTGATGCTTGACACTGGAAATGGCAAAACAGAATTCTGAATAAAAGGAATAAACCTGACTAATTTTTTTCAGTAGAAAGGCAGCTATGAAATGTGGACAAAAAAAATTAAGTGTACTAACCATTTCATCCTGTAGTGGACTTGTGCACAAAAGGTACTCAGGATACCTGGTATAGAGTGGGAACTCAGTGTTAGGAAGATAGGGTTCCCACAGAAAAAACGGAGGAGTGGGTTATCTAGAGCTATCTCATAGGAAATGCAGGGCACAGGGGTGTGTTGGCACTGAGATGCTGTAGTCAGTAAGTGTGTTCAGGCTTCAGGCTATAGGTATATATTCCTGGGTCTGCAACCACTCTCATAATGAGCTTACCATGGCTGTTTTTCTCCCTGTGGAAATGATGGCCCTTACTTCTGCATTTACATTGTAACCTAGAAACAAGTGCTTAGCCCTGAAATGCTAAGTTTAGTTTTATTACGTAGGTGTCCAGCTTTACCTCCATTATCCATCCTTTTCTCCAAACTTTATCAGCTTCCTGTCTGCCTTCCTTTCAGGAGAGTGTTAGCCATTAGCAAGTGCTCCTGTGCTGCTCTATTCTTGCTCTTCATCTGTCCAGTGAATTATATATATTCTTCCTACACAACAGTACACCTTTAATGGGAGAGTGCAGAATACATCTAGGTAACTCAATCTGTAAGTGGTTCTGGCTCTTAATGTTAGTTGTTGCCAATGCTGATGCTTCTGATAACTGCAGCCCAGAGACTAGGATCACCTGCTTTTGATTTCAGGGATAATTCACTGTGCTGTTAAATAAATGTTTGATTACATTGACCATGCCTGTAAAATAATCTACTGACACAAATATTTTCTTAAAGTATTTGAATTACAAATTCATACAGATTAGAATTTGAAATATCTTCCTTTTCCCACTTAGATGATTACCCTTTCTTAACTGTTTTCCCCATTTCATTCTAAAATAGGCAAGCTGTTCTTCTGTCCAAATTATAAAAACTGTACTTTTGAGCACTATAGACAGATTTCAACATATGCATACTCCCAGATATTTTTAACAATGTGACACTACCTAAATGCCTAGTCTTGTCTTTGCGGAATACTGAAGGCAAAAGCATTCAGAAAGAGTAATCCCCAATTTCTTAAATAGAGGATTTCTATTTTACTTTTTTAAATAACAGACATTCAAAAATTTAAATACCTAGCTATGTGTTTAAAATATGATTTTTATTTTTTTTCTTTTTAATCCAAGTTTTCATTTTGCTTTAGTGATTAGACAGGTACCATGCCAACAGAAATTACCTTAATTTGTTGAACCACAAAGGGCCTGGGTGATTATTCAGGGCAACTTAAGGTGACTCAGCATACAAGTCCCAGTGAAAAATGTATGGTAGTATTTATTGTTTTAAGGCCAAGTGATTGGAGTAATACAAGTTATATAAAAAAGACAATGGCAATACCCATGGTTAGAGAAAATAAAACTCATTGCTTACAGCTGTAATCTCCCATGCTTCAGGGAGTAAATCCTGGCCCAACTTCCACTGGAATTAACGAGTTTTATATCAACTTTAACAATGATTGAGCTGTGTTTATCCGGTTTTGGAGACTAACCTCCTTCCTAGGATCACTGGGCTCCATTCCTCTCCTTTGCATCCCATTCTAGCATTGACAAAAGTGGACACAGAAGTATGATAACTGACCTAATAGGCAGTGGATGAATAACTTCAATGTTTTCCTGCAAAAAAATTCACAGCTCTCTCAAGGAGGTACAAATCCATTGAATTCCACAGAACTTAGACAATTTAAGACTCAGGTCTAGTTTCACTAAAACCAAATGTTTCCTCTAGCTTAAATGCAAGTTGATCCAGAGCTTGAAGTATGAACTGAAAATGTTCTTCTCTACATGTGATTGCTTCCAACTGGTCTTATAACTAACTCAGTCACAGACAAAAACAATTAGAAGTAAGGCTAGTTTAACAGGCCGATTTCCATTTTCCAAGCAAAGGATTTGTGCGTCTTGTTTAGCATTTTGGTTTTATAGCCAGTTTATCACTGATCTTACTCATTTGTGCCATTTATCTGCCTAAGGACAGGTATAGAAAAAGTAGAGGAAGATCAGGTCGTGTTGTAATTGGAATCCCCAGCTGACAGCCTTGGAAGCAGATCCAAACTCATGTCCTCTGTTTGTGAATGTAGGGTAGACAACTGTTATGACCATTTTCCACAACTGCTTCAAATTCTATTAAAAATTCAGCCCTGAACTATCCTCAAATATGACTGTATAAATGGCAGTCATTTATTTGAATGAATCATCATTCAAAATGAGATACACTCTGTCTGGAGATGCTGATATTCATTATCTATAATTATTAGATGCACCTGTGGTTTCAAGACATTCCTAAGTTTAAATTCCATGTTAGATTTTTGAACAGCTGCAAATGATATCTTTCTGTTTTATTTTAACCAATGAGCCTCATGTGTTCTCAGGTGCATTTACATTATATTTGGCTGATGCAACAGTGTAATATGGTTCCTCTGGAACATTCAATGACAGCAAGTAGGGCATACGGTTACCAGGGAAATGGAGCATTCACTATTCAAATGCTTGGATGGCCTGTATGATAGATAGTTCACTGAGCATATGAATTGTATCTGTAAAAATCACTGATTAATATTATAGCACTATTAATAAAAATTTCAAATCTATTCAGATCAATAATAAATCCTACATCATATTTAGGTTGTCAATGTTTCCAATACTATTGTAGAATTCAGTAGTGTATACCTCACAGTTAGCAGATCTTGATGCAAGATTGGAAATCAATGACTGCTTCAAGGAAGTTCTGTCTGTGTATACAAAAGAAAGTTTCAAGCATTCAAAGGATTAAAATGCAAATTATAAATTTTCAAATGTGATTATTCACCCTGTTTTTTTGAGTTGGAAGTGTTCGGATATACCATAGATCTAAAAAACTTATGACAGAGTTCATCAACTCCTGTTAGCTTTAGTTTATATGAACCCTTTCTTTTTCCTTGCAAAAGTTACCTAGCAAAAAGCTCTAATTTACAGAAAACTTGATTAGTTTATATCTGCATATATCTCCATATTTTGTCATTAAAAAAAGTAGATCTTTCCATTCATTCTAAAGAATTTCTGATGTTTTTTCAAGCTATGCACCTCCAAATTTTTTCATAGTAAAAATCATAATTATGTGCTTGTATGGCTAACTCTATGTGCTACCTATTTGCAAATAATTTATAAGACTATTGTTACACCTGTCTGAGCTGAAGAAGAAAAGACAGCTTATGCATAATATCCTATTCACAGACCCAAAAAAAAAATTCCAGGACAAGTTCTTATTCTTTTACGGAAAGTGCTCTGGGTGCTTTACTGTCCAGGCAGGTCCAGGTCACTGGCATGTTAAGCCTCCAGAAAGTCATTAGAATGCATGATCTACTCTCTGGGTCTAAATACTCCTGCTATGCCACCTTGGTGTTGTAGTAGCAGAAAGTAATGCTTTCAAAAACATTTGATGAATGCACAAAAGTATTGGTGAACACTTTTCTGAAGAGACCTTTAAAACACTGATGGGAAGTTTCCTATTAAACGCATAGGCAAAGGGGTGAAATATTCAGGTATATTGATAAGAAGTAAAGTCAGTGAGCACACAGATTTTTTTTTTTTTTTTTAAATGTCTATTTCCTTTTCAACAAGCAATCTTTAATCTTACCTCATAAAAGCAATAGTCTTTAATGGCTAAAGTAATTGAGGCAGGTTTTGCATTACAAAGAACCTGTTAGGAAATCCTAACTGCTATATAGGTCTTTCAATCAAGTTCAGAGTTTGTAAAGCAGCCTATCAAGTTAAATCTAAAATTGCCATAAAAAATTTATGTTAATAACTCATGTAAGTTTCCTGTTAAAGCTTTCATTTAAATAGAGATTGAACTAAGAACTGAAGCACAGCATACTCATGCAGAAAAACTGTGTACTGGGTAGTTATGCAAAACAAATGAATACCAATTTCCTCTTTAATGTTTTGTTGCCTATAGGTATAGCCATCAAAAAAAGCCTGGTGAGCAATAAAGGACATAATATTATATAGCTGAATAGCATCATCATCTTGGAGAACAATGAAGAACTTAATTAACCATATATCTTTATATATGACTTCAGATCCAACGTATAATAATCCACCAGTGGAGGTTAGAAGCTGAGATGGCAGCAAGCATGCAGCATAACAGACTGATAACCATGAGCTTCTAGGGTTTTTTCCCACAACAAAACCCTCAATATCAAAATTCTGAGGTCAATTTTGTTTCCAAATACATTATACCCTGGGAAAGATTTTTTTTTTTTTTAAAATTCTTCCTTGAGTCTGAGGGGGAGATAGGTTGCACTTGCTGCACAAATGCCATATTAAATGGTTGACTCCACAAAAAAAGAGAAAGGAACAAGGTCCTTGATATTAGGCCAGAAAGCATTTTACAGCCATTCCCTTATCTCAGCAGCCAGCTCTAACATTGGCTGCATACCCTGGAATCACTGGTAGCCCTGTAGGTGGGATCACAGGATGGGTCTGAGTATTTGCCAGCTTGATCCTTAGACCTGATTTTTCTTTTTACAGCCTTCATATAGAAAAAGCTAAATTGTATGCCAGAGAGCAGTGTTTCTAAGAGAGTAGAGCTTTCTTTTCTCCATTCCTCAAAAGTGTGCCTCCCTTATATGGCTGAATTCAGATCATTCTGTCATCTCTAAAGGCAGCGGGGACTGCCACGAAGTGGACACATTTTTGGGTACTAAATGGCCCTGTGTCCTTAGCTGAAGCCAAAAAACAATCAGTGTTCCTCCCAGAAAGAGAAGTTTAATAAACCGAACACATCAGGCTGAAGAGGAGAGCCAAACTCATGTCACACCAATAATCCTTTTCAGGTGCTGCTGGTGAAACTGTCAGGCATACTAATTTTGCTGACATTTTCTCAACGTCTCAGCTGAGATTACCTTTTATTACCTTGTTAAAACTTGAGTGAGTGCTATAATCAAGCAAAAGGAACCTCTCCTTTACTATTGGAGGTGAAGCTTGTTTCCTCATGTCATTAATTATCAGCACAGGTTTCACAGAGCATCTTGCAGGATAAGGGCCTTTATCATTAATTTCGAAGTCATGCATTAAAAAGTCCTATGTGGATGTTCTGAGTGCATTATCAGGAGCATACTTAAGTTATCACAAAGGGCTAAAACTATTTTCCCAAGCTAAAAACTTTTTCTTTCCCTGGTTGTTCTAGGTTTAGATTCCCAGGGTAAAGAAGTCCTGGTGATGAAGGTAGCTGTCGTGGTTTAACCAACCACGCAGCCGCTCACTCACTCCCCCCCGCCCCAGTGGGACGGGGAGAGAATCGGAAGGGGAAGAGTGAGAAAAACTCGTGAGTTGAGATAAAGACAGTTTATTAAAACAGAAAAGGGAGAATAATAATGATAATGATAAAATATACAAAATAAGTGATGCACAATGCAATTGCTCACCACCCGCGCTGACCGATAACCAGGTAACGATCGGTACTTCCTGGATCACGCCTACCATTCATATACTGAGCATGACGTCACATGGTATGGAATACCCCATTAGCCAGCTGAGCTGGCTGTCCTGATTATGTTCCCTCCCACCTTGTGTACCTAGCTCAGTCAGTAGGCATGGGAGCTGTCCTTGGACTAGGAGGGTACTTAGCACCAACTGAAAACATCAGTGTGTTATCAACATTCTCCTCATACTAAATCCAAAACACAGCACTAGCAAGAAATTTAACCCTATCCCAGCCGAAACCAGGACAGTAGCGTGCTAATGGACTTTTTCTTCTAGATACCATGGACAATAGCCTGTAGTATATTAATTAGTTTAGAACTGCTGTTTGGCAGAAAAGCTGCTGGAAGCTGTTGAAAAAGCAGGAAGAAGAAAAGGAGTGATAACTTCTGGTCAGTAATTCACTGTTAACAATCACATTCTTTGGAGGTGTAGGTGCTGCCAGCATCTCTTTGTATCTCTTCACTTCCATGCCTTTAGAAAGTGTAGGCATTAATCTAAAACCATCAGTGATGTATGATGGGTCATATGTACCAGGCAGCACTTACATATTGGTAATTCTCCTGTCAGTCTTGGTTTTCTTATTTGCCAGCCAAAGTGGCTCCTTGATACTGACTTTTGTTAAAACACTGTCTAAAAATTTGAAGTATATTCCTTCACCTAGTCCTCCTGCACAAAGCACCTATTTTGTAAAGATGTAGAGTTTTAATAGGGAAGCTTTTCAAGTGCAGTGTGGCCAGCAGTTAAAAATAAAAAAAAAATTGGGAGCATAAGACACCCCTGTGAAGGTTCTGGCCCAGATCCCCCTTTTAAAAAAAAAAAAAAGTGACTTTATTTTCCAGCCAGCACAGATCAAAATCCATTGTTTTGTCTCTGCATTCACTAGTGTTTCCATCTTTTCTTATTACCATAGCCAAATACCTCCCTCCTACCCCATTACTCATCTCTTCTGTAATTAGTCAATGACATGCTGGGGAGCTACACCACAAGCAAGAGGAAAGATGTTAGTGAGACTATCTCTCTTTCCTTTCTACTCACACATCTGCAAATATAGATATGCTACTCATTGCCAAGGCGCACTTTGCTTAATTTTTATTTTTAGATAATCACATATTAATCAATTTTTTCAGCTGTTGAAAG
>NW_009212286.1:17183-31582 GCF_000690835.1 Fulmarus glacialis
TGACCCTGAATCTGCAAAAATACCCATGTCCCATGCAGCACAAACAAAAGTGCAGTAGGAAAACACATACATGAAGTTTTTTTAGACCTAAATACCTATTTTCCAATAATAGTTTCTCCTGGCTGATTGGATTGCTTCTCATTACTCTTGTGACAGTGTTTCATTACAATTTGGTATGAGAAATGGAAGAGTTATGTGATTTCCATATGTTTGTACATTTGTATGTTTCTGCTATTTGTATGCTAGAATACATTAATATACTGGTGTTGGTAGTTAAAATTATCAGAAGACTGTTTTGAACCATGAGATTCTCTCAAAAATATTACGGTACTACCTTAAAGCAGATGTAATTTATGGCAAGAATATAGAGATTAGAGGGTTAACATAAGCTAACCCATTTCATATAAGAAGGTTAACTAGCAGAGAAAGAAACTGCAAATATATGCAACCTTGATATCAAAACACTAAAAATATTAATATTCTCATTTCTCCTTTTAAACAATAGATTTTTCTGATGCAATAACATGTAGAACCTTATGCCAATAACCTCAGACAGTGGTGGCTTTAACGTTTATCAGCTAATGGGGCTCTCAACTGAAAATTCGGTAGTAGACTTTTGTGTATATTTGTATGTGTGCATGTGTGCACAGATAATGCAATGGAGGTCTAAGGGAATGATATTTTACAAAACAAAACCAGTATAATTTATTTATTAGTAAGGTAATATTAACAGGACAGAAAATTTATTTGTGATATGCTGGAAAACCGGAAAAAGAAAAAAAGAAACAGGTCGTTAATCTGTAAAGCACTTTGTAATTTTTTTTTTTCTGGTAAACTTATTTTCATGCTTGGCTTGAGTTGCCATGTGCCAGTCTTTATGAGTTTAGGGATGGTCAGTGAAATCCCCGAAGGCGGCACACAGGAATGTCTGATGATTGCAGTGTTTTAGCACTCAGGTGGGCTGGGAGGAAGATGAGGAAATTGTTAGGTGTTGCAACTCATTACACACTGTAACAAATTGTACCAAGTTTGTCATTACTTCTGTTGTGTTATACCACCCATGAAGGTCAGGACAGACAGACAAAGATCTTGGTGATGTTTGTAATGTCCCGGAGGGGATGGAACTCACTGTTCCCAATGTAAGGCCCTCCCTCTGCCTTTAGGGATCCATCTGTTCATTTCAATATAAATATATATAAATCTGCTTTGAGAATTTCAAGAGCATCTTCCTGTTTCTCTGTCTTTTCCTACAATATAAGCAGCATTGGTGTCAAAGGCTAGCCAGAGAAGAGAAGCACACACTTCTATGAGGTGGTTGCACTATCACCATGAGAAAAAAATGGCTATATAATAGCAATTGAATATTTACTATCCTGATAATTACCAGCTCCAGAACAACACGTCTGACCAAGCCTTTACAGCAAACTAGAGTGAATCCATTCTCATCAGTACTGAAACATATAGGCTTTTTTTTTTTTCCTCCTCACCTTCAGCAGTCATGCAAGATTTAAAAGGGTTAAAACCTAACAGTGTTCCCTCCAGGCAACATTGAAACCATTTAGCTAAGGAAAATTACAACTAATAATGCTTTGAGCTCTCCAAATTGCCTGCAAATGCATTTTGCTGCAGAGTCTGTCAAAATCTCAAGAATTTCAATATCCAAAGGCTAGGCAGGCAAGAGGAGGGTGGTCTGGTAGGAAGAGGCTTGCCCAGGTAGCCCAGCAGAACATGATGTATTACACTCTGCTCTGCTGATCCTATTCCTGGAAGAGGGTCAGGTATTACTCATTGTAGGTCTCAGACTAGTGGAAGCTATATTTTTGAAAGGGCAGATTAACAATCAGAGGACACTTTTTTTGGTCTGTCAGCTTGATGTGAGGTTTTTTTATGTTTATCGTGTCTGTTTGAAGCTCCTCTGTCAGGCATTTTGAATGCTAAAATAAGCTGTGAGGAGGTGGGCTAGTGGTGAAAGAACAAATAGTAAGGAGATGTGGATGAGAAAGACAAATGGAGATCTCTGTCACTTGTCACACAAAGCGCAAGAAAATAGGATGGAAAAATGGTTTTGAAAAGTCTTCTATTTCGAAATACTCTCCTACTTCTGGTGGATTTTTCCAATAGCAAGAATATTGTTTAAAAAATGAATTCTTACAGAACTGTACATATTTTAAGTGGCTCCATGGTGAGTATATTTTTTTCAGGCTTTCCCTTTAAAAATGTTTATTCATATGTAATAAATGTAAGAATTCAATAGAAAGTGAACACAAACAATGAGATACTTTTAACAATATTCTAGTGTTTTCCAGAAATTACAAGTATGGAATCAGAATTCAAAAACCCTATGTTCTCTATAACCCCTTGACATAGTGGACATTGGACAGCATTATTTATTGTCTCTGCCACAGTTTAGTCCCTCACAACATCAGAAAAAAATTAATTTATTACTGCCTCATTCAAGCTTTTAGGCTGTTCTTTTGAGTTCTTTAGAGAAAAGATGCTACTGAATACAACTAAATGAAATAAACAATGCATCCTTGTAGACACGTTCGCATTTTGTTGAACCCAGAAAATAAATTACTAGAAATACTCTATGCTATTTCTTACCTATATAATGCAATTGCATCACAGATCTAGTCTTTATTATTGGGGCAAGCATTCAGTTCTTAGGCATTCAAACTCTAACGTCGAAAAAGCTTGCAAAAAGTTACATTTACATAGAAGGGTGAAGTGGCATAAGTGTTTTCTTTTGTCTGTTAGCACTGCGATGCTTGAGGTGAGTGGTTGGATTGCTACGGTTTATGCCTAACATATATTTAGCCTAATCAGCAAATGAGGTCAGGAATTAGATAGCTGAAGGGGATCAGTGCATGAGCCCAGCTATGCCATAAAGGTTATAAGGAAAAAAGCACAAGCTAAAATCTTTGCATTAGCCTTAAATTGCAGTAATGCAATGCCAGCAGGAAAAGACTGCCACAAAACTTGCTCACAGAGGACAGAAAAGTCGTCTGATCGATGGCTTTGATCATTGCAGAGATCACTGGGGTGATGATGTGGGAAATTACATATTCGTTGCACATATCCCACACATCATCTGCTAAACTGACCTCCTCTCTGGCAGGTGGGGTTGGCAGGGAAATGGGGTGGTCTGGTCTCTTGAACTTGAAGGAGTCACCGCAGGCTGCCTATTTGGCAGTAGCAGAACCTGCACTAACAAATAGCACGGACTCGATCACCACAACTGTTTGGGGGTTTTTAATCCTCATTCTGCATGACAGCGTGCAACTTCTCTGGCTCCTCCATCGCCTGCAAGCTAAGCAGGATAGATGGTCTAAAACTCCTTGAATCACCACCCATGAGCTCTCATCTTCAAGGAGTCTTGGAAATACTTCAGAGCATTGTATAATCCAGTTCCTTGACAAGAATCACGAAGGGAGAAACACAGTATAAAGGGATAAAAGAGAAGCTGTCCTTAATGAGCACACATGGCGCTCTGTCATAACAAATTACCCTGTGATGCTCATGATTAATTGTGCTGCCACTTGTTGTATGGCAGCACAGTAATGCAAGCCAAATAAGCACAATGCAAGACTGTCTGCAAAATTAGTAAGCTTTTTAAATTCAATATTTATCACTGTCTGCCAGCTGTGACAATCCTTTGACATATATGTGATCTTGCCTGTGGTGTCCTGAATTAAAATGGATCCTATAGAGCCCTGGTTCAGCACGGGGCCAATGAACCTATGCAAGCTGATGAGCCAGAAGGTGCTGCAAATTAAAATGAATTTGTGCCAATCTCTCTTGAGCTAGTTGTGATATTATTACGTTCCACTCTGCCTCTTTTTAAGATATTCTGTCACCATGGTTTTTCAAGTATGTCATCTTCTTTTATTCTTTGCATACATTTTCTTGTAATTGAGATATTTTTTTCTTTCTTGTACCTGGTACTTATATTATGCACCTGTTTCCAGACTGCTAATGTAGTGCTATTAAAACTGAGTTACAATAGCACCACAGAAATCCCAGTCCAAACAGGATTCTTTGTTCAAGTCAAAATATCAGTTATGGGTGAAGATTGCAGATTAGCCTCAGGCATTCTGCTTCTTGGGCTTGCGGCACGATCACTCTGCCTCAGATAATAAGCTATTGAGATATATATTAAGAAGAGCATATAAGCTGAGGTTTCTAAAATACCACATCACGCTGCTTATTAATAGTTCATCTTCTGGTGCTTTTGATTATGTTGCTTTTAATTATTTTTCAAGGGAAAGGGAAATTTCTCAACCTTTTCAGAGATTGAAATGTGGAGGTAAATTTAAAAATTAAGTCCATCATGGCAAATTACGTTTCTGGAATGTTATTAGGAATCCAGATAGCCCTTGAAGATTTGGGCTTTGATATTTACTGAGCTTTGCTCTCCCTGGGGTCCTACCATAGGAAGGACAATTCAGCCAAACTGAGTGCTCTTGAGAAATCCTCTTTCTAATATTAAGGGAGGCTATAACCTCAGGTTCCGGAGTAGACATGAATATTTTTGATCTCCAACCCCAGATTAAATGCACAACCAATAGAAGCTAGCATCACTAAACATTTTTTTCTGCTCTCTGGAAGAGCAGGTCAATAACGGAGTGATGTGGGTTTCTCTCAGCACCATATGCACCGCGCAGCTGCGCTGCAAGCCGCCGCGTCTGCTTTTACACAGCTGTGTACGCAGACTTAGGAAGGTAAGGTTTTTAATTGTCTACTCAGCAGAAGAATACGGTGTTTCCATTGAAACAATCACTCAGTAAACTGCAAACAATCAGGACAAAGTGGTTTGCAGAGATATATAGCATAGCTAACTAGGACTGTGTTACTTGGATGAGAGTCTATCTAAAAGAGATTCAACTTGTAATTCTTCTGTCAGTAAAAATGATATAAAGGACTATGTTTTTCTGCTCAAGTAAGTTATCTCCAAAACATATAAAGAGAGGTTTAGAAGAATCATTACGGCCCAGAAGTTCCTCTGAGAAAGAAAGAGATGGGGTTTCAGAAGAAACACAGAAGAGCTCTGCTTCTGGAAGGAAATGCATTATTTAGCTTATTAATGGGGGGCATAAAAGCACCAACTGAAAACAGAAAAGAGAAAATTCAGGATAAATAGCTGTAAAAATAGTCACTTCAGTTCTTTCCTGGATTTTTTTTCAATTAACTAGAGGAGCCACTAGTAAAGGTGCAGTATGAAAATGTTCAGCACTGACAGATGGAGATACGAAAGGATTCGTCAGAATTATCTGACACATCACTTAGCTTCTTTAATAGTTGAAACAGAAAATTCCTGCTTTCTGGAAACTTTAATTTTATTCCTTTTTATCTGATGATTTTTTTTTCATGATGAATTCCTGAATTATTTGGTGAGTGGATGTCTTCTTTACATACGGATCATGATATTTATAAGCTGTGGAAATGCACCAGGGTTAACTCCAGTCCACATTGGTTTTTCTGCAGCTTTGAGCTGTCAGAAAAATTATGAATTCTGGATACATGATAAATTGGGTGAGTTAGAAAAGAATCCACTGATGCCAGTGCTCCATTAACAAGGAAAACAATAAAATGTGTGTTTAATAAATCCAAGGCCGTTTTTGGGCTTAAGCACTTTGGGTGTAACCCCCTCTGTGTTACTCCCCCGACAAGAAAGCCACAGCTCAATGTTATGAACATAGCAGTCCACCTTTTATTTAAAGAAAATGGAAGAGCAAGAGGTAATTCTGTCCTCCTAATGCACAATGGAGAAGTAAAAAACATTTTTATAAAATAATTCAGTAGCTAGGGCACAGCTCTAAATCCAGAACCAGGACATCCAGATTCAGTTGCCTTAAGAGGGTTTAAGTGCACATATGTCTTCTTGGAAAGTAGTCTTACCCCCTTGACCAAAGGCTGCTCTGAGGCTTGAAGGGATACTGTTTTCCTTTCCTACTGAAACTCTAACACTGCAAAAAAATTCAGGTTGCTTTGGGCAGGAAAAATGAGTCAAGCTGTTGGCTGGCTATTCATTTGAAAGAAGAGGAGAGATGGGCTCCCGTAGCTAGGCTTGATCATTCACTTCACCCAGTTGCTCTTCATTCTTAAATACTAAAACAGTGTTTCAGAGCGAAGTCTGTAAGCAGGACCCAGAAGAAATCTGCAGGCTGCCGTCCCGCTGGGTCTCTCTCGCCCCATGAACCCTGGCTTCTTTCCGGCGCTGTGGGGAGCGCAACCACATCAAAACTGAAATGCCTTTGGGCGTCCAGGGAAGGAGGCTTCAAGAGCACATCAGGAGGAGAGGCTCTACGGAGCCTGTGTGTTGCAGGGGTAGTTGACTGACCCAGAGCAGGTAGTAGGATTTTGAATGTCTGACTAAATCTCTTATAAGGTTCATAAGCCCTGTCTTGGATCTGTATGAGTTTCCAATGACTTAATTGTAACGTAGTTGTGCTTTTAAAATGCCTTTTAGAGAAACTAAGAGACCTTGCAAATACATATGACATAATTTGGAGGGCATTTTTCAATCAAATAAAATCATTTAAAAAAAAAAAAAATCTATTGAGTAATATCTTACCTGGGGCTCACTGGAACAGTATTGGAGTACTTGCCAAAAATTTTTAACATTCATTTACCCTTAAACATCCTTATTCCAAGATCAGCTAGATCCCAAGCTCCAAATGACCACACTTCACCGAAATATTTCATATTCTCCCACACAACTCCTACACACATTCTCATAAAATTAGTTTGCATTACTCTTGGGCTACCTTCAAGGATCAAATCCTGTCACTCTTGCTCAGGTTAGTGACGCCTCACTCTGAAAAAAAGTCTCATTAATTTCGAGTGTTTCCTCTTCTCGGACCTCTCCTGAGTTACAAAATCACAGCGTCTTTCAGCAACATACTTGACGCTAACAGCAATTAAATCTGAGCAGTTCTGCCAATAATCCTTCACTCCTCAAAGTGTACTGACTTTGCTGTGAGACGGGATGTACTGTCATCCTGTGTACTGTCATCTGTGCACAGCCCAAAGCAGGAGACAGCTCTTCTGACAGTCCTCCGGTGCCTCGCTTCCCCAGGTTGAGTTACTATTTTCTTACCTTGCACGTGAAAACTACTTTCTTCATGTGACGTACTATGTTCAGACACTGCAGTGATGAAGACCAAGGAAACCCATTATGGAAAAAACATGCATAGTGAGCAGTACAGCAGCTGTTGCCAGGCCTTCTATCTGTGTCCGGGTTTTGCTGCTACTTCAGGGAAGCAATGCAGAAGGTCCCGTTGTGCAATGCAGAGCTGTAGGTTATGTAAAGCAGATGCAGTAAAACCTGACGCCAAGCAAAGCATAACTTTGACCCTGTCCCAAATTGATTATTAAACACCACAGTAATTTTCCCTATAGCACTGAAGTCTGAATCAATTGTAATACTGACATCACTTACCCTAGTGTGACTCTATTGATTTAACACAGTTTTACATCAATGGGGGCAGAAAAGGGTCATGAAATTAGCTGTAGGTGACTTGGTACAGTATAATCCATGCTTAAACACTAAATATAAATGACTAATTTCATATTTGTTATGCAACCTTCATTCTTTTTTAAAATAAAAGGAATTTTGGTGGTATTTAGTATATGTCTCAAAAGCAGGTTATTCTTCAGATGCCCAGCTATGGCTTTAGTTTGCAGACTAATACATCTAAATCCTGTTAGAGAAATAGGGGGTTCTTTGGAGTTCATAAGTATGAGAAACTAAATGCTATCTAAGGTTACAATGTAAATATACTGTATTTGGAACAGCCCCTAAGACACTGCTTTGTTTTATGGTGCAGTCTTCTGCTTCATACCTAATCTGAAGCAACAAAAATACAAGGGTGAGCTCTGACATCTTTCTGCTTCTTTATAATTATCCTCTGTCAAATTGCTTGTGATTATATTGATTAAAGTTTTCTTTCAGTTCTGCCTGTAGCTGAAACACATTTCTCATTTATAGAGGTTGACTTTATTCTGTCATTTCATTGTGTCATAAGCATATGTTTAGTGTTTGTTTATAAGGATGAAAGTGAATTCTATTACAATGCAATCATTGACAGAGCTATTAAAAACCACATTTTCTCTCACCGTTTTCCTGACATTGCTGAATTCTGGTTCTCTGGACACAAGAGAGTGAGCTTTATTTGTGAACTAATTTTTCACACTTTTTTCAATGAACAAGAGTGCACAGGCACACATATATACAATGTCTATGATTTTAAAAAGTCATGCCGCAAAACGTAAAAAAATTTTTGATGGACAACAGACAGAAGCTATAGGCAGTCATGAGCTACCTTCTGATAAGAACTGGGTTAAAAATCAAATCCTTATTTAGTGAGATGTTAAAGTAGAGGCAGAGAGGGCAGAGGAAAAACAGAAAAGTCTTTCCCCAGGTGAAAAGCAGCAATAATTTGACAGCTTTCACTGTGGAAGCACAAAAGGATACTAGTACTGTGGTTCCTGGCCCTCCTACTCCAGACATCCTGAGAGCGCGTTTCCAGCTATGGCTGTAACATTACTAAATCCCCAGTAAGTGTGGACTGAGGGGGAGGACAGCAAACCAAGGGCAAAAACTGGGGAGAAAACACTGCTTCCCCCCCAAAGCCCATCCTCTATCCTTCACTGAACATTTGAGCATGCTCTTTCTGTTTCAGGCTGACAGACTCCTCTACTCAACTAAATATGAAGTCCAACTGCACTGCAGACAGCATGCGTGTCTTGGCAGTGGCAGGGTGTCCTGGTGCAGTTGCCCCAGCAGAACCGCCGCAGCCCCTTCGCCCGCTCCCGGCGTCTGCAGAAGCCTGCAGAAGTCCTTCCAGAGCGCGGGCACGCCCGAGGGCAAACCCTCTGTTTTGCTGAGTCGTATTCAGTCTCTATGCTTCACCTTTCATAATTTTTGGCTTAAAATATTAAATAAGAAGCATGTTAATTAACATTGGGGAAACAGGCAATTGCGTGAAATCAAAGGGTTGTTTTTTCAATCTGACTAAGAAATATGCTGTGGTCTGGTCCTTCCGGCTGCCAATCAAGACGCCGTAGTTCAGTTTGTCATCTCCAAGATGTATTGCTGCAGACATCCCCTTCCCACTGGTGAGGGGAACAGAAGGGGTCCTATCAATTCTGCATGCACACCCTGATGACCCATCAACTGCCAAATCCCTTTTAAGGCGTCCTCACTCAATCCATGGATTCTTCAACAGGCTATGCCTAAAATACCTCCACCTGCTTTTCCAGCAGTTTTCTGGATCATATCAGCCAATATGATCACTAAGAAAGGTGAAAACTTATTATTTTAAACAATTTCTCCTTTAATTCATAAGTATTCTTCAAAATGAAAAAAAAAAGCATACATTAATAATAACATTATAAGTTCCATTGTTCAGTCCTTCAACATCTTTTCTGTAAGTGATGAGGACAGGAAATAAAGTTGCTTCATTTCATAAACTTGCACTTGCAGGAAGTTACAGTCCCTGTGTTCATTTTGCCAAATTAAAGTTCAGTTCTTAAATTCACTATGCCAACACATCTTGTTCATTTTCCAGCTTTCTAACATTTTAAATTCCAAACCTGCGTTGTTAGGTGCCTATTTACATTGTAATTCTGAGACCTACAAAAAAAAGTCTTTTTGTTTACAAGTCAACAATTCTGATATTACATTTCCAGCCATCATATTTTCTCTTAAAATTAGAGAAATGCCATCTGTTAACTAATATAGATACATATGAAATATGTAGAATGTCTCCATCTCTAATATCACCTATATTTTTCATTACTGAAAAGCAAAGGATCTATATTTATTTCAAAAATATAAGTAAGCCTTTCTGTGTTTTACCTAACATTGTCTAATTATACATAATGAAGAACTGCATATGCTTTAAACATTTTTCTAAGTTATGATGTAATTGAGTTTACTTTTAATAAATAAATCCATTCCCAAGGCTATTTTAGTTTCACAGCAGGTTTCTGTTTCTCCCAAGGAAAGAAGATGCTTTTCCCTCACTTCATAATTTCCATGTATTTTGTCTCTGAAGAAAAAACTTTGATGAAGCTGTTACGAGGAAAGGAAAACTTTGAAACTCTGAGGCACACAGCAAAGGGAAGAAAGGTCTAGGGCCTTTCTGCAAATGCCTGAGCTCTCCTCCTGAGAAGTCAGGGCTTAAGGGCTTCTGGAAGAATGCCGGCGTCCCCACCTCAAGGATGTTGCTGTTGTCAGTAACAAGTGATCAGGAAATGATCTAGTAAAAGGACCTTTACTTTCTCCTGTCAGTCCTTTCATGTGAATTTCCTCAAAAAAGACCACATAATTCCTTGAATACTGAATTCAGAGCTGAAGTCCTCTATTATTCAACTCCATGCTTCCTTCGTCATTCTCTGAGGCAGAAAAGAAATAAAAGCAAGAAAGGGCACAGGCTGAAATAATCAAGTAGAAAGGCCATAGGTAGGTTTTAGACTGAAAAAACCTCCAAACACTGAACACTGACAGTCCTTAACAATGCATCAAGCAATTTGATCATGAACTTAGCTGCCAAAATATCACCACTTAATACCTTAGCTACTTCATCATACTTTGCCATTTGAATTACTATTCCTGCCTTCCCAATCCTTCACTTGCCCAGACCTCTGATGCATATTGCACTGCATATTTTAACTTTCCTAATCAAAATAACTTCACAACTCTCCACACCCTCCTACACTAGTGAGCCCATTTCCATCCCCTGATTTTTTTCTGCCTTACTTTGCTGACGCAAGTCTCATAAATTAGTTATTAAACTTTGAAGACATATTTCTGATGGGTGGATTTTTAGAGGTTCTAACTATTCCTTTTATTTTCCAAGACTGCCTTCTCCGGTCTTCTTATATGGTACTATCTTGGCAGTGGGAATGCTGTACGTAATTGTGCATTTTGTGCACTTTTCAATGTACATTTAGTGCTTAAAGAATGGTTTAAAAAAGTAAAATAATGAACTCGCCGACTCCAGTAGTCACAAACACTTGTGACTCCAGTCAAAGAAAGGAAGGATCTTCATACCCAAAGGCAAAATGCTGGATTACTAAGCTCAGGGGGAAAATCATTGTCTTAAATATTGCTTGGTGAGGAAAGAAAGAAGAAAGTTCAGATGTGCTGCAACACTTCGGTTGAACAATGTATACAAACATGCATATTCCAACAGTCCTCCATAATACTGAAACCAGTACTTATACCTATAGTTAATGCAAGAGGAATAAGCCACATTAGCACCTAATTCTGTTTCTAGTAGGAATTAGCAGCTGTTCATAGTTATTGTGAAATGAAAAAAACCAAATTCTTGATTGAAATAATTATATCGGTATGTAAATCAGCCTCTAAAATTTGTACAGGTAAGTACTAATACCAATGAGAAAAAGTAAAAATACCTTTAAAATCCTCAGATTTTTTTTTTTTTTTTTAAATCAAGCAGTCATGCTATACGGACAAGCAAAATTGTATCTACGCAGTCTGAACATTGGTTTGGCTTCATAAACCAGCTTGAACTATTCAAGAGATGAAAGGTAACTCCTTGCTGCCTTCACTGGAGTGCTATTGTTAGTTGTATCACTGCAGATGGCAAAAGGAAATGTCTCTTATTGAACCTGTTCTCTCACCTTTGAGAGTTACATGGGGCATCTTTATAATACAACAGATTAACAGATTAAGCTGTGAAATTATAGCTCTTGATAAGGAACTGCAACAAAGCTTGGAAATGTAACCTCCGTGTTTTGTCCAGTTAGGGGTTGTTTTTTGGGTTTAAGTTTACCTTAACTTCGCTGGTGCTCAGTGTGAAAAGACGTAGGACATGCGATTCAGTTTTATTTTAATGCATTATCTTGCCTTTAAGAAAGTCACTGAGACTTTGTTCCTCGGCTATTGTATTAGATAGATATTATAGAGGCTTTTTTCTAAGCTATTAGTGCTCTGCAGAGGTTCCTGCCCAAAGGCTGTTCTCTGTTTTAATATCGTTAAATTACATTTAGAAGATAACACAAGTATCGATCTTAATAAGAAGGCAACATTCTGCATTGGTCAGGTCAGCTGCGATAGATATTACATTTTTGGCAAGGCTTGGTAATTTTTATGTTTTTTATTGATCTCCCTTCCTGTCTAAGTTGCTGTTCAATAGCTGAATTACTAACGTAGTTGTTTCATTATAACAACTGACAAATAATACCACTCTTAGACCTACAGTGCCCTATTTCAGATTCTGGGATCCTAACACAGATTCAGTCAATACCGGTTCAAGCTAAAGGCTATTCCTTCTTCGTGAGGAACACATCAGCCTCTTCAGATGTAGAGTCACAGGATGGACATATCCGCTCCTCGTGTCTGCCAACAAAGGTCAAAATGCAAGTATTAGCATTCAAGGACATTTCAGTAGTTTGGAAGCTGCCTGGGAGATATGTCTAGCAACTTGAGACTGAAAATCCTGCCTCCATCTGTCTCCTGCCAAAGAACAGTAAAATATGCCTATGCTCCTTATGCTATCACTCAGGAATGTCAAGAGAGACACCCTTCAGCATGAATCAGGAAGAATCACTGCCGAAAACAAGCAAAGTGATCTGGTTTTCTCCTGTGAGTAAAGGTCTGTACCATACGAATAATATACAAATTTCATAAATCTAGTCACCCAACAGAATAGCTAGAAACTGCTTAAATGTCAGGTTGAGATGTCCTATTGACAATGTCCTTCTCAGTCAAGACCCAGCCATATTATTGTTTGAAAGTAGACCCTAGAGCATTAATAAGTCTGGAGCTGAAAACATTCTCAATGTACCTAATTCTTCTGATGCAGTGCTGTTTTCTCAGCCAACATATACAGGACTAGATGTGATTTTGTATGCTGAAAATGTCTAGATTCCCATAAGTGTTGCAACGCTTTGTGTCGTTTTCCTCATCTCTTCCTGGCTAAGTAACATCAGGAGAGGAAAGAAAGGATCAGAATGGATGAAGGCACTTCTTAAGCAATAAAACTGAGTCCAACAGTAATGAAAGGGCACTTGGGCACGTCCACTCATTTTTAGCGTTATGGCAGTGACACTGCATTGACCAGTAATGATCTCTCTGCTGCCTCTACTGATGATCTAATGTCATCAGCTTGTAATTACATGCACTGAAGACAACATTCTGCCATCCAAAGTCTTCTCAACTCTGTCAGATAAGTGAGAAAAAACGGTAAAGATCAGCCCTTTATCAGAGTTTTATGCAGTCATAAAAACCTCTAGGTTTTTATGCTAGGACACAGATACTTGCAGACAAAACTACTCATTTTTTCCTTTCAAATGCTGAAAAACTTAGCAGAACTAACTAGTTCTTCTGTAATTTCTGTGCGCAGCAAAATAATTTCTTAAGCAGTCAAGTGGACCTACAGCTGGAAAGTATCCCATTTTTCCAACCAAGTCAACAACCAGTGACAGAAGTCTACTTTTCATTTTTTTCCCTAGCTCTTATCTCTCTGCCACCTCTAGTGCCCTAAACCATGCACTGTTTTACTTATTTTTTTAACAGTTTCCTGCCGTATATCTATTTTTCAGAGATAGGTTCAGAATGATTTTTTCTGACCTACGAAGATCACAGGAGACAATAAACATTCTGTCCATGAATGCGATCTTTTCAACAGTACAATTTACCATTTCCATCACAAAAAGTAAATATAGTTGCCACATGCCCACATATGAAAATCTGCGTGAAATACCCAGATGGGACCACATATGCTGACATTTTCCTGCGTCATCATCAAATCAATCTTAGTTACACACGCAAAATGAAGAATCTCATTCTCAACAAGGATTATGTTGTATTTATTAGCTACAAATATGAAACAAACAATTGATTACCTATCAAGAACTTGATCTCCTGCAATCCCTTTTTTAAAGTAAAATCAGTGCAGATGAGACTAAACACCTTGGTCAGAATATGTGGCTATTATTCTGCACTGTTCTGTTTGACTGCCTATCCCTTCATGAGACCCTCAATTAATCTACTGTAGGTCCCATCTCCTCAATACACATTCAACAGAATTATTCAACCCTTTTGATACCCTAATGGTCTGAAGCTGGTTTTGTGGATGTTGTGGTTTAACCTGGCAGGCAGCCAAATACCATGCAGCCGCTCACTCACTCCCCACCCCCCCCAGTGGGACATGGAAAGAATCAGAAGGGTGAGTGAGAAAAACTCGTGGGTTGAGATAAAGACAGCTTAATAGAACAGAAAAGGGAAAATAGTAATAATAATGATAGAATATACAAAATGAGTGATGCACAATGCAATTGCTCACCACCCGCGCTGACCGATAACCAGGTAGCGATCGGTACTTCCTGGATCACGCCTACCATTCATATACTGAGCATGACGTCAC
>NW_009212286.1:31700-41469 GCF_000690835.1 Fulmarus glacialis
CATAGCAACAACTGAAAACATCAGTGTGTTATCAACATTCTCCTCACACTAAATCCAAAACACAGCACTAGGAAGAAATTTAACCCTATCCCAGCCAAAACCAGGACAGTGGAATAGAAATTTTCTCTCCGCTGCAGACCATACACAAACAATACTTTTTCTTAGTCTTCTTTTAGGGTAGGTCCACAGCATAGCTCCCAATGTAGCATAGAGTTACCCAAGTAAATGTTAAACTTGCAAGAATCAGATATGCCCTGGTGCGTAGGCATTTGCTTCTGTGCATTCCCTAAGCTGATTCTATCTTTTCAGGAAGGAATAGTTCAATGCTTAATTAACATTTAATATTTAGGATTAATATTAAGGACTGCAACTGAGTAATGTATTTTCAAAGTCTTTGGAGGCCCGCCAGTTCACTTTTAACAAACACCACCAAGAAACATGGCAATATATGGTTGCTTTTACTTCACCCCCTCCGGGAACAGCATCCCTCTGCCCTTAAGAGCTGTTGATTAGAAGATCTTTCTCACCATATGGTTGAGCCAGGTTCTTTAACTGAACGGGTTCAAATCCATGTAATCTGTGAATTGTAAGAAGGTCCTAAGCCCCCTGATAGCTCTAAATGAGGATTATTTGCCACTATTTTATAGACAGGTATAGCACTACCTAAATAAAATAAAATCAGTCATGATCATTTTCCTCTGGACCAAAAGGAGGAAGAAAGAAGGATCATGATTCCACAGTTCAGCAGTGGGGGAGATCTAACTTTATTCTCTGCTTTGAGAGCTACTTATAGGCCATTTTTCTCAGGGTTACATAAAGGAAGTAGAATTAAATCTGTGCATCAGTACAGCCTTGAAAAGAAAGTTACATATCTGTGAAGAAATGCTGCCATTTCGTATTGTTTCTGATATGATCGTTCACCAAATTTATATCTGCAGTTGACAGTTATAATTTTCCTCTTCCCGTATTTCCTCTTTCCAGTATGTAATGTCTGTTCTTTGTATTTTGAGGCTGTCCTCCAGAGAGTGATCTAAAGTAATCCAGAGAAAAGGAGGAAAAAATTGAGAGAGAGATTCATTGACCAAAAGTCAAATGTGAACCTTCCTGTGAACCAAAGCTTTTGGCAATATACGCTTGCTTGCCAGTTCTCCCATGTCCACCCCTCTCCAGCTCTCAGTTGCCACACAAGTTGACCTGTTTTATAGGGGATCCTTCTACCTGGAGTAGCAAAGACATTGAGAGAGAACTATCTTTGAGATCCCATATTTCTAAACATTAAAGAGACCCTTGATTGAGAAAACTATTTACAGTCAGCATTCTACCTCTTGTTTCTTTTTTTTTTGTTTTTACATTTTCATTA
Organism: Fulmarus glacialis; assembly: GCF_000690835.1. Lineage (NCBI taxonomy): Eukaryota > Metazoa > Chordata > Aves > Procellariiformes > Procellariidae > Fulmarus > Fulmarus glacialis. The sequence goes on from NW_009212286.1 coordinate 33,061, forward strand.
CATTCATAAGGATTTTAATGACAAGATTGTCAAACTGACTTAAATTCATAATATTTTCTTTCTTTCTAGGAACCTGTGTTAATGAATATTGTAAAACCTAAGCAAACTAAAATAACCATTAACAGTTGAAATCCACAAAAGGGTTTCACTTTACAGCAGAAAAAATTGTCATTAGAAATTATTAACACGATTTGTTTTAACACTTTATTCACGTAATCTGATGATAGCAACTAGTACAAGAGGTAGTGGACACAAGCTGGAACATGGGAAATTCTGACTACGTATTTTAAAAAAAACATTTCTCCTTGAGGATAGTCAGCACTGGAAAAGGTTGCCCAGAGAGGTTGTGGAATGTCCACCCTTGGAGATGTTTAGGACTCAATTGCGCACGTCAACATAATCTGATTAAAGCAGCTTTGAGGATGGGGGTTCAATGAGATGACCTCTACAGGTCCTTCCCAACCAAAGTTTCCCTATAATTTTAGGAATCTAAATATTTAATTCCACATAACATAAAATATAAAAATTACTTTTCTTAACCAGAGAGATTTTTTAAAGCTGAAGTTATTCTGGTAGCTATGAGCTTACTCCAAAAATGGCCATATGAGACACTTCAGGCTCCCCCTTAGTACACAGGTAAGACATTTAAAATCTATGGATACAAGCCCAAGCTGAGCACATTACACATCTGCAGAAAATGAGCTTCTTAAAGTGACAGAAGAAAACAGCAAATTCATTAAAGGAATAATATATCTGGTGACAAAGTTAAAAGTCTGAAAAGCATGACTTGTCTCCATCTCCTTCAACAAAAACTAGGCTGCTGACTGAATTGATATCAACACTGAGATGAATTAGCCACTCAAAAATATATCCAAACTAATATAAATCAAATGATCTTATGGCCATGACTTATTTCTTTCTCTAAAAAACTCATAAAAGTGAATAGTAGGGTTGATTATAAGGCTGTAGACACATCATGAGAAAACCTGCCTTGCAATCTATTTGTAAAGTTCAGAATCAATTACAGTAACAGAATGGAAAGTCTATGTGCTGGTAATATTAAATTGAACTAATTAAAGGCACAGCTACCTGAACCTACCAGAGATAACACAAAATAAAGGTAAGACTTGGTAGTAGAAAAATACCATCTTACTATGGATTGCGGGAAACAATTTGGGTCCAGGGAGCTTTTCCCTTTATTCTTTCTGTGAAAAAATTTATGGGCAATTGCACAATTCCAAAGAAATAAAATTATCTATGCAGAATTTAGAGGCAAGGCAAGGAATTATTTCTTCAGTTCTAATGCATGTGGAATTGAAGATCAGTTGAATGTATTGGTCAATTCTGAATGTCCAGCAAATCTAATTACTTGGTTCTTCTGTATATATTGGCTATTAACCACATCAAGAAGCAAAAACCATCAATACGGATCACTGTAGCCTCACAATATTTTTTTTTTTTTTTTTGTCATATTTTTCAGTGGTAGCAGGATAAGGGTAATAGTAAATAGATGTATGGCACAGGAGATTGCTTGTTAGCCTTCTGCCACCAAAATGATTCCCCTTGCATTAATCCACTTCTGGTTGATGTTCAGAGATCAATGTTTAATTTAGGGTAAGAAAGTTCACAGCATAATAATTCCTCTCCATTTGCATTTTGTCTTTCACTGTACACTAAAATAAAAATTACAATGCTCCAGAGGTTCTCTTTTTTACCATATAACCAGGACAAAATCATTACCCGACTGATTGAGTTACCCAATGACCTCTGAGCATATTGCTAACACCTGTAGCACTTCATGATGGCAAAGTATTTCATTTACTTACCCATCACTAATTATTATTTAATAGTAAATATATAACAACAGAAACTCTTCTACCTCTGTTCTTTCCAACTGTATGACTAGCTGCCTAGTTATTGCTAACTGAGGTTTTAGTATTTTATTCCCTGAAATCTATTTATCCTTCTGTTTTCCTATAATTTTTAAATTCTTTATTTAAAGATATCAAGGGGAGAAAATCATCCTTTTAATTCCATAACAAAAATAATTGCATATGGCTGTTCCAAATGTAAATTATTTACTTTATTATAAAACTAGTGTAGTAAAGCTGAATTAAGAAATATCTTTCTTTGACAGAGAGTTAAATATACCTAAAACTGTTCAGGAGCTGTGGCGCTCTGAAAGGGCTACTTTCTTAGGTTTATACCAGGCTGATGTAGTGACTGTGAATTGTTACTTTCTTTACACTACTACAGTACTTAATGGAACGAGAGGTCAGTATATTGTACTAAGATGTGATATTCAACATTCTTTGTATTTTATTAATTGTTTATCAATACAGTGTGGTGTGATGGTAGGGATTTAATGGAATGAATATAGCTCTAGTTTCATGGGGGTTTGTCCTCCCACTAATTAGCCTGTTCCGTATGCAGTTGTGGCCATTCATAATAATAGAGTATTTTTAAAAATAATTTACTACATCTAAGTGAAAATATGTTAAAACCATGGTCAAACTAATGGTAAAAATGTACTCCTAAAATATATATATAGCAACATCTTAATCTTAATTGCTTGTTAGTTTTATAACTAGAGAGTTAATAAGCTCAGTAGTAGATACTTTTGTGGTGCTGAATAAAAAAAATAGTACAGCCTAGATAACTGTTCATAGAAATTAACAAGAGAAAATCTTGTGAATCTTTAATAGGGCAGTTGAAATTAAAGTTGTTTGAAGAAGATGTGACTATGAGACCAAGAAAACACATACTGGATGCCTGACCAACTGAAGTAATTTTGGGAATTTTTGCCCAATTCAGTATGTTTCTGCTACTCTTGCTATATAACAAATGGCTGAAATCCAAGTGCAAACATCCTGATCTTTCAAAAGGGAACAGTATCTGATTCTTCAGAGTTTATCAAATTCTACTGCTTATTTATTCTAATGTGCAAATGTCATGTTTGCGATCATCCACTGACTGAGTACATAATAAGCATGACATTGCAATTAAGAATTTAACCACCTACTTCATGCATAGATGCTGAAAGTCAGGCATCTTATTCTCAAACCGAATCTCACTTGAAAAGAAGGAATGGAAGAACATTCATGCCCAGTGAGTAATGCCAGTTGCATTCTTTGGGAGTAGAAGGTTGTTAGGGGAAATTAAATAAAAAGAAGGAAAGAAAGTGGAACAAAGGGACAGAACAGGAGCAAAGATTGAAAGGACAGGAGTGGAACGAAGTTGAAGTTGACAGAAACTACAGTGGAGAATTAAGTTGGTACAAAAAAACACATCACCACAGACAAAAGCAATACATTCAAGGATTAATTTCCCATGTGAAAATCTAGATGAATAATTTACCTGTTTCTTTCTGACTGGCTCCACAGTGCAGTCTTCTAGTGAGACTGGAGGAGAGATGGATGGATATGCTAACTGGATCTCATTGTTCTCCTACTACAGGGTCTTACTCTGATTTTTAAATTCACACATTAAATTGCCACTCTGAGAGGAAATTAAAATGTCTGCTCTCAGCTGTTTGTTCATTCAACCTCACCTGTGTGGCACAAACATCTGATTGAGGATGCATCATTATGTATTTGTGCATTTTGCAGGACTCCATATCTGAGTGCTTGTTTTTACTTCACTTGAAAATGAAAGTACTGTATTAAAGGGAAGCAAATATAGAATGTAAGGAAAGAGCATATTAAATGAAATGAAAATACCATATGATAACACAACATAAACCTACCTGAGGAACCATTTGAAAATGGAGAAAGAGAGACTGAAAGCTCTATCCTCAGGTCAACATTCTTTATAATGCAGACATTATCATAGTGCCTCCTGGACATCTTGCTGCAAAGTAGCTACTAAGACATAACAAGACCAAAGTTGCACAACAAACAAGCATCAACAAAAAGATCAAAATCCAGTTGTCTAGAAGTCTGAATTTCCGGGGCATCCATCAGACTGCAGAGCCTCCCAGAATGACTTACCTTGTGCTCCTTCTTCCCTCAAAAACAGTTATTAAAAATTTGTCAAATAAATTAATATAAGGGGAAATATACTAACGGGAAGTAGCCTGGGATTTAGAGGTGTTGGTGGATATTTCTTCCACCTTTGGCTACAAATTTCCTGTATAAATCACATCATCTCTCTATGAATCTGATGCCTTAATTAATAAGATCATTCATCCTATTTCCCTGTCAACACCTGAGGCCTCCTAAGTGATCTGGCACTGCTATAGTCACCTCCTTGGGTAAGTAATAATTATTAGTGTCAGTCTGAGTAGGTCTCAGGTTCTCTTATTCCTCAGCCTCTGGCACATTCCTGAGCCAAAAAACCAAGCTGGTAGACTCCCAGAAGGGCAGGATGATCTTTTTATGGCTCTCTTCTAATGATGCCCTTTTAAAAAAGATTGCTTTCCTAGATCAGCCATAAAGCCATTTTGCCTGACTGGAAGACAATCGGAGTGCTTGACGGTTCTACATGAAGTACAGTACACAACCTGCACATGCAGAGAGTGCACAGTTCATAAGCAAAATGCTTAACAATCTCAGGAGAAATTCGCTGTGCATGCAGGTACTCCAAGGCCCATTGGCAGCGGGAGGAATTCAAGCTCTCAGTCAAGTCATAAGTAACTTGTATCAGAGTACACTTGCATTATTCCTTACCAAAGATTTTACTCATGCAAAAAATGAGCTAAATGAGCTCAAACCTAACCTGTTAGAAAAGTTACCTTCCTTTTTCAGTAGGAAACAACATTTTCCCTTCCCTTTCAGCAAAAGGGAGGGGAAGGGATTTAGCAAGTATTTTGTGTTATACTGCCCTGGGCAGGACTGTTATTATACCATGTGCCAGACAGGACAGGAAGTCTCATATACAAAACTGAAAGAGACAGTCAGTATGTGTTTACATTTATACTTTAAAAGGAAACATCTTCAAATACACACTTTATTTCTCTGCAAAGAAATAGAACACTGTGAATGTTACGAAGCAAGTATAAACAGCCACATAAAATGAAAAATTTCAAACTGTACTAAAAATGACTACCTACAACAGAATTGTTTAGCAGTGTTTTCCAGTTATTCCAGTTATTTCCAGTGAACCAAATAACAGGGACAGTGAACACCTCTGTTGCTGTCTCTTTGTAAAGATGCTGTTTTATGTCAGTCTTGTTATTAACCTTCATGAATTTCCCTGGGACTAAATCTGAAATTTCATCTCAAAGAAACCCATACAAAGTTATGAATATTTGAAAACAGGAGTGTATTATGGAAATTACTTTTCAGTCTCATAGAATTTCCCACTAAAGGCTTACCATTCCAAACATGGAAATTAAGGGTGAACACAATCAGTAACATATGCTATTACAAACAAAATATGACATAAGGCATACTTTTATTCTTAAAAGTAGTATTGATTTCAGAGTAACATACACCCACAAAGTGAACCTAACCCTCTCCATTTTTCTCAGCTTTTCAACTGTAAGAAATCTCTTTCCGGATCCAACTTAGAATAAGAAAAAATAATAATGGCCCCATCCTGTTGAGATGATTTTTGAAAGCACATATTATATTCTTGATTTTAAAGTTACCAACTATAGAGAATGCACTTCAGTGCTTACTAGGAGTTAATAATGCTTACTGTTAAAAGCAGCTAGTAAACAATCTCAAACCACATTCGTTATATATTCTTAATTTCAAGTCTGAAATCACCATGTTTCAGAATTTACATCAGCCTCTTTCCTTGATCTGTTGGGAAGCTATGATTACTGGATACCTTGCTGTCATTCCTCAGAAAACACTCTAGGAAGGATATACCACAGTTTCAGGAATAGCATCAAATTGTCAGCAGTAAAATACCTTTAATCTCTAATTTTTTTTTGTCTCTCTTATTTCTCAGCATAAGATTGATGATCCAGGGCGGATGCACTGCAACGTGGATCTGCAAAAAGTGGTCTGCCTGCGTAGTTGGGAAAAATACTTTCAGAAAAGTTGTTACTGTAGGACAGAGAAAATAGCTATCTAGCAATTATGCATCAAAAGTGCCTGTTGTATGTCCTTAATCTTGCTATCTCCCATGCACTTCTTATTCCTTTTTTTATCCAATTCACGGATGGATGAAGAGTCCTGTAAAGCACATTTTGTGTCTAGACTACTGGTGAAAGATTTCTTTCTGTCACCTGCACAAAAAACCAGTCTGTGACAATCTGTCATGGTGACAACTGAATATATATTAACTTTGAAAAACGCAAAACTTTAACATTGTTAAAGTATTAGTCTATCAAATTAGTGTTTTCAAGGTCAGTTTTGCACTTTTGAGGCTCATTCACAGAACTCTTCTTTTTTCAGTGAGAAGGGCATAGTTTCTAATCACACAAGAACTTTGACCTGACAGCTTTTTTGATACAACTCAAGAAGCATAACTATTTCTGACCCTTTGAATGTAGGAATAGCTAAGAACATTGCAGAGACTGCAGAAAATGCTGAAGGGCTGATTGTGTTCTACCCGATACTGCTCTTACACGTAGTGCCTCTGCTCTTCGTTGTGGTGCAGCACGTTGTCATCTGTTGTTAGTTCCCTCTTCTTCCTCGCAGGCAGAGTAGTATGTGTGGCAGAGGTTTGCCTTCACCAAATGCATTAAAAAATAGATGTTTTCAAAATACAGGTAAAACTTCTTAACAGGAATATTCAGTGCCATCATGCCTACTTGGCTGCATATTAATTCATGATGAAAAGAAAATAAACATTTGTTGTAAAAATTCTGAAAAATTTGCAAAAATAAAGAGCAAAAGAAACCAGAGACGTATTCAAGGGTATTTAAAGCTCCAAAAATAAAAACGGCTTGGATTTCAGAAACTGGAAAGCTAAAGACATGCAAGTCCTATAAACATAATTGCAAATGTATGTAGCCATTATATTTCCTTTTAAAAAAAAAAAAATCCACCTGGGTCCACCACAATTTTTAAGTGTCTACCAAACTTTGACCTCCATCTGCTGAGACTAAGGATGGACAAAACACACAGAGATAACACACCATAGGATTCCATCTCCATTAAAATGCATTCATGTATGTTTAAATGTATGGATGTGAACAGTACCTCAGAAGTAAACAGGACCACAAAAGCAAACACATGGAAAAGAATTGCAGAATAAGGATATTTTATTACATAAAAAAAAAGTTTAGCTAAATGCAAGTTTCTTCATCTAAAGTGTTAATTTTACAGATGGCTGCATTTTCAAAATGTCCTTTTAGCTTCTTCTTGGTTGCTTTCCCTATGAATCCAGTATAATCATTGCATTAACCGAACACATAAAAGTGTTATTATTATTACTATTGAGTTCTAAACAATTTTACTTAACAGATATGATCTAACAGAAATGGGTCAGTTTTTGTGTATGATGTGATTGCTATTAATAGAGATATTTTAGGTAGCTGAAGCATACAGGAAAGCAGAGAAGTAAATACGCAGATCAATTATGATTTTTAGCCAGTATCCAAAGAAACTGTTCCTCGTGGGTACTGTAAACAGACTACATTGCAGTCACTAACACCTTCTCTTCAGGAATCATCTCAGTGACATAAATTATACCTATTTATACATGCCCAGTCTACTTAATACAGTCAGCCCCAATGACACCTTAGGACCCCAGCCTCCAGCTCTGCCAGCTGGTGTCCTGGCTTGACCTTATCCCTAAGAACCTGTCTGCGGATCAGCAGGCTCTGTCTGACCCTGGTTACTCTCACTGGGCCTGATCCTGACCAGTGGATTGACTTCCCAAGCTGACCTCGGACCTGCCTCTTCACCACAGACTTGCGGGATGCCCTGGGCTGGGGCTGCCCCTGGCTGCCCTCCGTGCTGCCTGCCTCCGCAGGGATCCCCGCTGCACCAGGACACCTCCATGGCCTTCAGATACCTCCTCCTCCTCAGATGAAGAGGCTCGGACTGCCCAACTTGATTGACATCTATAACAATCGTGCATTGGCCCCATAGTCACTGTAATGCACATCTTCCCAGTCTCCATCCCAGTAGGGTTGGTTTCTTCCCAGCCTGATTGACAGTCAGGGAGATCGGATGGGCCATGTACCCAAAGATAGAGTCTAGGTCTGACAGCTCTGAAATGGCTCCTTTTGACGATGCAGCAACTTGGACATGTTTGTCAGTAACTGAATGCAAGAAGAAAGGGCAGAAATTCCTCAAAGCAATATTAGAAGAATTTTTAAAGAAATGTCCTGTTCTGAAAAGATGCTTTGGTAAAAAATGGATTTCCTTTAAAAAACCCAAACATGTCTCTATACATATTCTGAATATGCTGAGTCTGGAAATAAAAATAGTTGTTTGATGCTTTGTGTTCCCATTTGCCCTGCAACCACATCACAGATAGAAGACTGAACTAGATTTTATTCCTTCC